>NC_092047.1:6981007-7281007 GCF_003086295.3 Arachis hypogaea
ATCTTGGGATTGGACTGGTTATCTGAGAACCATGTCCTGCTGATTGTTCTACAAAGTCGGTGTACTTTATGCCGGAAGATACAGAAGGCCGGTCGTGGTGAATAATTATTACTTGAATTCGATGATGGTGAACTGTTCTGGAATCGAATGTTCAGGGTTCCTGTTGTTAACCGCTGGTGTTTCGGGTGATGATCAAAAGTTGGATCAGATTCTGGTAGTGTGGTGAGTTTCCGGAAGTGTTTCCCGATGATATTGAGGAATTTCCACTAACCGAGAGGTCGAGTTTGCTATTGAGTTGGTGCCTGGGGCGGGACCAATCTCAAGTGCTCCTTATAGGATGTCACCGGTTTAGAGATGGCCGAGCTAAAGTTCTCAGTTAGAGGAATTGGTTGGGTAAGAACTTTATCCGACCAAGTGTTTCCCCGTGGGGTGCTCCAGTATTACTGGTAAAGAAGAAAGATGGAAGTATGCGGCTCTGTGTGGATTACAGGCAGCTGAACAAGGTCACCATAAAGAATAAATACCCATTGCCGAGGATTGATGATCTCATGGATCAATTACAAGGAGCTGGGGTTTTCTCCAAGATCGATTTTGCGATCCGGTTATCACCAGATAAGGGTGAGGGGTGAGGATATCCCTAAGATTGCTTTCAGGACTCGTTATGGTCATTACGAGTATACTGTAATGTCTTTTGGGTTGAACGAACGTCCTGCAGTGTTTATGGATTACATGAATAAAGTGTTCCGTCCGTTTCTGGATAAATTCGTTGTTGTCTTCATTGACGACATACTAATTTACTCCAAGACCGAAGAAGAGCATGCGGAACACTTGCGGACCGTGTTGCAAATTTTAAAGGAGAAGAAACTCTATGCGAAATTGTCTAAGTGTGAGTTTTGGAAGGATGAGGTAAAGTTTTTTTTGGGTCACGTGGTGAGTAAGAGGGGAATAGCCGTAGATCCAACTAAGGTGGAGGCTGTGATGGAATGGAAACAACCACAGTAACTGAGATAAGGAGTTTCTGGGTTTGTGGCTATTACGAAGGTTATCAAGGCTTTTCGCAATTAGCTTTGCCGTTGACAAAGTTAAGAAAGAACTGTTTTTTGGACTCCTGAGTGCGAGAGAGCTTTCAGGCATTGAAGAAAAGTTGACCACTGCACCTGTGTTAGTGTTACCTGAGCCGAACGAGCCTTTTGAGGTGTACTGTGATGCATCGTTGAAGGGTCTAGGGGTGCGTGCTGATGCAGCATCATAATGTGGTGGCGTATGCCTCACGACAGTTGAGACCTCATGAAGTTAGTTACCCTACGCACGATCTGGAACTCGCTGCGGTCGTATTTGCCTTGAAGGTGTGGAGGCATTATCTCTATGGGGTTAAGTTCCAAGTCTTTTCCGATCACAAGAGTTTTGAAAAAAACCTCTTTGATCAGAAAGAGCTTAATATGAGGCAAAGGAGGTGGATGGAATTATTGAAGGACTACGACTTTGAGTTGAATTACCATCCGGGAAAAGCGAATATAGTGCGGATGCGTTAAGTCGGAAGTCGTTATATGCGTCTTGGATGATGCTCAAGAGGAGAAGTTGCTCAAGGGATTCGAGAGTCTAAAAATTGGTGCTCGAGAAGTATCTGGAAACTTGTGTTTTGAGCCCGATTAGAAATCTCAAGTGACTTTAAGTCCGAACTCCTAAAAGCTCATGAAAATGATGAAGCATTATGGAAGGTGTACCGGCTATCGAGCAAGGAAAACAGTGGAGAGTGTCGGAAGAAAAAGATGGTTATGGAGATTCAAGGGTAGGATCATTGTGCCGGATGTTGGTACTTTGAGACAAGATATCTTAAGGGAGGCACACAAAAGTGGATTCTCCATTCACCCGGGGAAGTACTAAGATGTACCATGATTTAAAGGTGATGTTTTGGTGGCCGGGTATGAAGAATGATGTGGCGGAATATGTTTCAAAGTGCTTAACTTGTCAAAAGGTAAGATTGAATATCAAAGACTTCCGGATGTTGCAACCTTTAGAGTTCCGCAATGGAAGTGGGAAGTATTGCAATGGACTTGTGCGGGATGCAAGGACTAGGACTGGTTTGATGCTATCTGGGTGATTGTGGACCGACTGACGAAGTCAGCTCACTTTTTGCCCATTCGGATGACTTACACCCTTGAGGAGCTAGCTCGGTTATACATAAAGGAGATTGTGAGACTCCATGTGTACCTGCTACTATAATCTCTGATAGAGATCCTCGTTTCACTTCGAGGTTCTGGGGTGCATTTCAGAAAGCTTTTGGAACTCGATTAAGCTTGAGTACAGCTTACCATCCTCAAACAGATGGTCAATCTGAGAGGACGATCCAAACACTAGAGGATATGTTGAGAGCTTGTGTTTTGGACCAACCGACGAGTTGGGATCGGTATATGCCGTTAGTGGAGTTTGCATACAATAATAGTTACCATGCGAGCATCGGAATGGCTCCGTATGAGGCATTGTATGGGAGGAAATGTCAATCTCCACTATGTTGGTATGAAGCTGGAGAGAAAGGCTTGTTGGGGCCAGAAATGATAGCTGAAACCACTGAACAAGTCAAGAAAATCCGAGACAGGATGCTTACGGCGCAGAGTCGCCAAAAGAGTTACGTCGATCAGAGGCGGAGCCCTTGGAATTTGAGGAAGGAGATCATGTTTTCCTGAAGGTTACTCCGACCACAGGAGTAGGTAGAGCGATTAAAGCAAAGAAGTTGAATCCTCGATACATTGGTCCATTTCAGATCCTGGAGAGGATTGGGCCGGTGGCGTATCGGGTGGCTCTACCACCTCATCTTTCGAACCTGCACGATGTGTTTCACGTGTCACAGCTTCGGAAGTACACTCCTGATGCTAGCCATGTGTTAGAACCTGAATCAGTTCAGTTAAGAGAAGATTTGACGCTTCCAGTGGCTCCAGTTAGAATTGACGATACTAGTATCAACGATTGCGTGGAAAAGAGGTTTCATTAGTCAAAGTGGCTTGGAGTCGAGGCGGTGTTGAAGAACACACTTGGGAACTTGAGTCGGAGATACGAACGGATTATCCGCACTTATTCTCAGGTAATTGAATTTGAATTTTGTGGGCAAAATTCCCAATTAGGTGGGTAGAATGTAAGACCCGGTTAATTAATGGTTAATTAACCCATAAATGAGAATTTATTCTAGAAAGCCAAAAATGTTATTTTTATGGCTAAATGTGATAGAGGAAATTGAGACGAGAATTTCGGTACCAATTTTATAGAAATCGGACCAAGATTGGACCGAACGGGCCAAACCGGACCAACCGGACCCAAAGTGGGCCCTTGGCCCAACATAACTAAACCAAAACCCTAGTTTTCAGCACTCTCTCTCCTCACACAACACCAAAACACGCTGAAAATTGAGATGGAAGGGGGAAGAACACTCTCTCAACTTCCTTCTCTCACTTGATCTTCAAACCACCATAACTTTTGATCTAGAGCTCCGATTGCCGCTCCGTTTGCGGCCACGCGTTCACCGCGGAGAGCTCTACAAAACCCATACAATCAATCTTGAGGTAATCCACGTTTTACTGTTCGAAATTCCAGCCCTTGATTTCGAGTTTCATGAGCAAAAATGTTGAGATTTTGGGTTCTTTGATGTTATAGGACCCAACTCTCTTGAAGGAGAAGGTTAATCTTGTCTCCTTGGACCTTGGGTGTGGTAAGATTCTCAACCCTAGTATAATTTGTTGTTCTATGATGTTTGGGTATTGAGATGTTGTGTATGGGTATGATGATTGTGGCTTAGGTTGTGTATATGTGAATATTGGAGCTTGATTGGTGATTTTGGAAAGCTTGGAAGAGGGTTTTGTGTGATAAAATCTGTTCTTGGAGGTGTTGATACCTTGAGAGCTTGTGGACAAGTGGTTTGGAAGTGCTCCGGTTGAGCTTGGGGAATCGGCTAAGGTATGGTTTTGGTTTCCCGTATCTAATATGTAATGTGGTAGGAAATACTTAGGCTAGAGGCCCTAAGATAGGCATTGAATTGTTGGTGTTGTTGAATGGTTGAAATATATGATGTGTTCATATATGTAATTATGAATATTGATGCCTTGATTGTGTGAAATATGAGAAATGCATGTTGTGATGTATGCTTGATGGATGATTGAGGTTGAATTGATGGGTGGTACCATGTTGATGGAGAGTATGATATTGATTATGTATAATGATGGTTAATTGGAAATGGTATTATTGGAAATTGGGATGAGGAAGGATGTATGACATGATATTGTGTTTGTCCTTTAGCCATTTGATTGAGAAGTGTTAAAATGGTTGGATGTGGTTTTGGAAACCTTGGTAAAGTGTCAATGTGTGAGTTGAGGATGGCTTGTTGTTGATTTTGGTACATTTTGAATGATTTCAAAGAGAAGGGTTGAAATTGGCATGTTTGATTGATTTTGAAAAGAGTTGAAAGTGGCTTGTTTTGAAAATGGCACCTTGTGGTTTTTTATGAAAATATGGTTTTTGGGCATACTTTGACGGGACATAACTTGGACTACGGATCTCTGATTTGTGCCAAATCTGTTTAGAAATGAAATTGGATCCGGGATGTCCATGCCGTTCAAAGAACGTGTGAAAAACGATTTAAAATGAGGAAGTTATGTCCGTCGGAAGATTGGGGTTTGAATATGTAAATTCTGCAGCTTTTAACTTAGAAAATTTTTAGCAGAATGACCCCTCGCGCGTAGGCGCACTTGGTGCGTACGCACCGTTCTTCGAGAAAGCGCCATCCACGCGTGCGCGTACGCGTGGACCTGTTTTCATCTCAAAGTTGATTTTTGAGTTTTAAAAGCCAAATTTCATACTTCTAAGCCTCCGATCTCACCACTTATGTATTAAATCATTATGATATGCCTAGCATGAGAAAAAGGGCTAGTGAATGTGGTAACTTGCGAGTGAAGCAAGGAAAAATGAATGATCATTGAGGATCAAAGATGATTATGTGAGATGCGGAGAATGGCGGTGGAAGTGCTTGTTGTGCCATGGGCCGAAGGGCCGTAATTGTTAATGAATTGGCTGGTTATGGATTTAACCGTGAGCCGGATGGCTAGATTATTGCCGTGTTACGGCGGAGCCATGTTTATGGCCAAGTATAAATGCATATATGATGTTGATTGAATTGTGAAGGTTTGCACTTCCACCATTGGAGATGAGGGTTTCCCTGGGTAGTAGCAATGGCTAGCCACCATGTGCTCCAGGTTGAGACTCGAAGCTCTTTTGACCCTATGTCGTAAGTGTGGCCGGGCACTGTGAAAGGCCCGGATGAGCTCGCCCCCATAAATATTCACCAGTGATGGTGATGGATAAATATTCACCAGTGAGGGTGATGGATATGGATCATGATTATGATCAAGTTTATGATGAGTATAACTCGAGTTGGGGATGCACGACAGAGGGACAGTCCAATGGCTAGCTACCAGGACTTGTCGGGTTGGCTCTATAACCGACAGATGATATCATCAGCCACTAGGGACAGGCATGCATCATAAGCATACTACATGAATTGTTTGAGATTGCCTATTTGACTGCATATTACTTGCTAATTGCCTAAATGCCTTATTTGTTCCTATTTGTAAATCTCTTGTCTGATATAACTGTGTTTGCTATATTATACTCCTGCTGGTTGTTGGGAGGTCTGAAGGAAGTAGAAAGGGAAGTATTAGTTAGACTGAAGGATCTTTAGTTAGTTGCCGCTTACGGTTTAGCTTGTTTATAAGCTTTGATATTTTCTGGAGGAAGTTCTAGGATTGTCTTCGGCTTTCCTCTATTATTATGTATTATATATGTGGAAGCTGTTACCGTACTGGGGACCTCTGGTTCTCACCCATGCGGATTTTGTGGTTTTCAGATGCAGGACACGAGGCTTCTCGTTGAGGCATGCTGGGGACTTCTGGATTAGCGAAGATTCTTGTTCTCGGGACTCTATCTTGATTTATATATCTTGTTTAGATACTTTTATCTCCATTAAATAATACAAACTGTGATGACTCCTTCTAGAGGGGATTTTGGAGATTAGGTTTTCGGTATTTGTGTCCCTTTGGGTTTTCCTTGGGGTTTTCCTTATTTTATTATATGTATATATTGCTATGCTCGAACCGGTTACCTTCGCAGCCGGATTTTGAGTCTTGATATTCCTGTTTTTGATACTCTTTATATATATGATCTTGCGTTAGCTTATCCTTTGCTCGTTGTGTTAGTGATCGGAGTGTTGCGCTTTCGAGTTGCGGTTTTTGTTTACCCTTTTTTTCTACAAGGCTCCTAGTTATAATCAATCATTCATACTACTATACGTACTAAATTTTTGTTTTAGAGGTCGTAATACCTTGCCATCTCTGAATTATGACTTAAGCATAAGTCTCTGTATGGTAGGGTGTTACAATTATTATGTGAGTTATACTCTATTAAATCCCAAATAAATCTCAATTGTTAAAATTTTATTTGATCACAAATCTATGTTTATTTAAAAAAAAAAAAAAGTTCAACAATAATTGTTCATTAGTAGTAATCTTATTAACTAAAGGGGGGAGAGAGATTAAGTAAAAAATAAAATAAATATAAAAAAGGAATATATATTTAATAATAAGGATTATTGTTGAATTATTTTCTTAATCTATGTCTAAAACTATATACAACTTAACAGTCATTTTGATATCAGAGAGAGTAATATAATAATATAATATAATAACTTAAAGATGGTTAATTGCTATGAATAAATTAAACCTTTAAATAAAAAATATGTTAAACATATAGTTATATATATTAAAAGAAAAGTTCTGTCAAAATAAACATGTTAGAAACACACACCAAAAAAAGGTTTCTATTTATAAAAATAAAGATTGTTACCAGATTTAGTTAGAAACCTTGATTTTAACGAAGTTATTGAATTGTCTTAATTAAAGGATCCATTAAGAAAATAATAAAACATGTTCTGCTTTTCATTGATTATGGTGGTGGATAGTACTGTATGTATGGGATGTATCTGATATGCATGAAGGAAGAAGGAAGGAAGGAGGAAGCAACAAAATTGACTACTTTTCATGGGTAAAGATCAGTCTTGGGATCAGCTCTGGATCTGAAAATATAGACATTTGAATGAAGGAGGCAGTGCCCCCACCCTATACACACCTACCTCCTATCTAGGGCTAATTAATATATATATATATATATATATATATATATATATATATATATATATATATATATATAAAATAGCAAAATTTTTAAGTGTATCGATACACTGATATTTCAGTAAATTTTAACCGTTGATCTTAATTATATAAATATATTATATATCTTTTTAATTAAAATCAACAGTTAAATTACTTTTTACTGAAATACCAATATATCAGTATACTTAAAAGTTTTTTTTATAAAATACAAGATAACGTAAGATACGTATAGTTAATTTTTATTATTAATATTAATATTATTATAAATATAACCAACTTAAATTTGGTGGACTAATTAGTTTGTTCGTATGTTTTAATAAATGTCTGAATTTAAATTTTATTTTGTACATACAAAAATTTATTGATTAATAATAAATTTTTAAATAAAATTTTGATTTACGATGGATTAGTTTTCAACTTATCAATTAGAAGACATTGTATACAACCAAAAAATATTATTATCATTATTAATAGATAATAACATATCAGTTAAGTTATTTATTCTTTTATTTATTAAATACATGTAAAATTGGTAAAAATAAAAGTAATTGAAATAACAAGTAAACTACAATTCAATTAAGTCTTCGGTTCAAAATTTGAAGATAACAAAAAATATCTTTTATAAACTATATATAAAAAATATTTTAAAAAATAAAAGTATACATCATCAACCTTTTGTATATTCTTATTATATATAATATGGATAACCAAAGTAGTTAAAAGATGTTTGACATATATAATATATAGTTGATGAAAATAAAATTCAATTTTATAAGAAAAGAGCTTGATATAATGCATGATTATTGTTGTTGGTTTGGATTGATTGATCATGCTAAACCATAAAAGGAGAAGAATGAAAATGGGAAGAAACATAATTAATTAATTATACTATGTTTAACTAATGTATTGATTATTATTAATAGGTCTAAAAATATTTGAAGGAATTGTTGATGAATTCTGAGTTCTCATCTTTCTTCAGCTTTTGACTTGGCATGGCGTGGCCTTTCCTTTAATTAACTGAAAATCAGAAATCCATTGGACGCATGCAGTGTACTCTTTCAGTGATCAATCCAAATCATTGTAATTGTACGTACTAAACGATATTGGACCACTTCACCCATCATCATACTATTCATGCATTTATTTATTTATATTCTCATATATCATCATCTCTCAATTTTTTAATTATTAGTTGTAATTATATTCATGTGCAAAATTATTTATCTGAGGTTATTATTTCCTTCACTATATATACTAATTAATGTTTATCATGATTTGCTTTGGAGTTTTATTATTTTTTAGTTAATTAATTAAACTCAAATTTAGATTAATTAGACCTTCATTGGGGCTTTAGATGCTATATATTATACTAAATTTAACGGAAAATCAACCATTTTCAGTGAATATAAATTAATTTTTTTGAGAATTTTCTTTTACCCTAAATTCTTTTTTAAATTCTTGAATTTTAAATCTTAAATTATAGATCCTAATTTTTTTAAAAAATAAAGAGTAAAAAAGTTATATAAAAAAGTTAATTAATATCAACTTAAAAAATATTAGAAACAAATGTTTGTTATTAATATTTGTCTATTTTAGATTAATACTTTAGCTTTATACTATTAAAATTTAGGATTTAAAATATAGGAGACTAAATATTAATAAAAATAAATAAATTTTGTTAATAATATAACATTTCTCATTAATTAATTAAAGTTGGTCCTCTAAATTTTTAATTTTTATTTTAGAGGGTAAAATGTGATCTTTTACTCTTGAATAGTTTCTCTCTCATATTTACTCTTAGTTCTACTTATGAAATAAATGGTGAGAGATCACACTTTATTCTCTAAAGTAAAATTCAAAATTTAGAGAATCCAAATCCCTCTTATCTATATATTTACTATTCATTTGTACTTTAAAAAAAAAAAAAAAAAAAGAGGAGGAGGAGGAGCAAGCGAATGAATTGATATTGAGATTAATTAATATGAGTGTTGAATTTTTAAGGGGGTTTAATTAATTAGGTTTAGGTTGAGTGGTAGTTTGTATATATGTATAGCTGTTAAAGCCCTAAAAGTGAGGAAGATACAAGTACCAATTCCAAAAGTGAATTTTCAAAGCTACCACTATATAGCAGCTTTAATACTATTATATTCAGTTCTAATTTCATAGAGGATTTATATGAAACAAGAGATTGGAGGACCAGAGAGAGATGCATGTAAGATGAATATGGATATGAATGAATAGAAGTTATTACCCCATAAAAGTGACATATCATGAGATCCTATATGTATGTGTTCAAGTTTTTGCTATATATACTTTACAAGATAATAAAGTTATTTATATAACAGATCAGATATGCATGCACATTCATTTCGGTTGAGGATGAGAATCAGGACCATCATGCCTCCTAAAATTAAAGTTATATATAATGTTAGATAATTTTTTTGTGAAAACATCTTTATCTGAAGATGATATTGTGAATTGTTAGATAGATTAAATAAATATATTTAATTAAATATTTTAAATTATCTAACAGTCTACACCTGTAAAAATATTGTATTTATATTCTGCTTTGTTTTGTTATTTTGTTGAAAATATTTTTGAGAATTAGGTTATTTTTTATGACAATGTTAGAGGGAATATATAAATTTTTGGAATGTTTTCTGATTCATTTCGATTAAGGATTGAGATTGTACAAAACGATCTAAAAAATATCTAACGGTCTATAATATTATCTTCATATCAAGATGTCTTTATTAAAGTAATCATACCATAATATTATGAACTAATATTTTTATTGTATGTTAAAGTACCATTTTTTTTAAAAGTTTAATCTAATAAAAAAAATATATAAATAATTATATATCTAACATATTTTTTTACACAAATTTTTTTTTATTTTTTGGTGAATTTTATATAGAATTTTTTTTGTTTGCTTTATACATAATTTTTTTCTTTGGAATTCAACAAGGCTAGAAAGGTAGAATTTTAGATTTTTCGAGCATAAAAATTTTGATATTATATTAAGATATCACTTTTCTTAACTAATGGAAAAAATATATTTATTTAACTATATATAAAAAATTGGAGAGTTGGTCATCAGTTAAAAGAAGTAATTAATAATTAATTAAAATGGAATATTTGAGCCGTTAGTTCTTTTATTAATAGTCAAAATTAAAACACAAAATTATATAATTTTTTTAAATAATTATATAACCTTTAAAAAAAATTAATTTTAACCATGTGTATATATATGCATGCTTGGCTCAAATTTTCTTAATGTCCTTGTGATATTCTTTTATATGTTGGACCAGATACCTTGTGCCTCTGATGTGACCAAGGAAAACGAAAGAAGCTCATGCCATCTGATCTGTATACAAGTATTAGTTAGATTTGGATTAATTTCTATCTCTTCTACTGCGTACTTTTTTTAACAGGAATTGATGAAAGTATAAATAACAATATTCTACTATATATATATTAGAATATTTCATTATTTTTCGCAAAAGCTTGCTGTTTATTGACTAGGTTTCATTTCATTTTTAGTATTATTTATTTAAAATAGAATAAAATAAATTTTTTTTTAAAACGATTTATTTTTAAATAATAGAGTATTGCACTACTTGTTAATTAAAAAAAAAAAAAATAGTTTTCTATTTATTATTGTTAGTGACTACGTAAGGTTAGGTTTAGTTAAATTTACTTGCATTAAACAATTCTAACTAACCCTAATTTTACATAGTCACTAACAATTATATTTTATACGAATATATAGTTTGAATTTAGAATTTAATTATGGTTTAGAATTTAAAATTTAAAATTTTTAGAATTTAATAACAAGTTAATTTTTAGAAAGCATTGTATTTCGTTTTTTTTTTGGAACGTGTTAATATTTGTGCTTAAAATAAAGTGAAAATTCAGGTGCAGTCGACTTCACGTGAAGTTGATACATGAGAGCTGTTAGATGATTTGACTGAATTGACTAAATTTTCATCTCACAACTCTCAGATATCAACTTCACGTAAAGTCAACTTCACCTGAGTTTTCACCTTAAAATAAACTTGTGGTGATGGTTAGAATGCTTGGGACCAAATTCGGTAACAAACTACAATACATATATTTATTTCAATTATATCTTCAAATGTAACAAAAAAAAAAAAAACTTAATATGATGATTGGCCTAGTCAAAGTAGTTCTAAGTAAACCGAAACACACAATGTGGCGATGTAAATGATAGGAGGCATAATATTGACATGAAAGGATATGATTTTGAACAGATATAGACACACAAAAGCATAAGCAGAGAAAGAAAGATAGTAGTTCCAATGAGTTACATGATGATGAAATTAAAGCTAAGTGTTTGGGTGATGGCATGACATATATATAGCTGCTAATGTAGCTTCCACATGCCATAGTGTTATCCTTTTGTCTGATTTTGAATTTATTGCAACAAATTTGAAAGGAACAAGAGAATGTAATGTGTACGAAGCTTCTTTAGTGGCACCCCATGTTGTTACTTTGGGATATGTGGTCTTGGTTGCAGTGCCCTAATTCATTCTGGGTTTGGGTTTTGGCCTCTGAATATGACAACTTATACTCCATTGGATCAGATGCATGTGGGATATTATATTCATCCATATTAATAGCCATTCTAGTTAGGTAAAACTACTAATGCTTTGACAGAGATATGTCCCAAATCTTCTCTTATTTTATTTCCATCAATTTTATTTTTATACATGCTCATACTATTTTAATTTGAAAATTTTAAGCTCGTAGAAGAAAATATATGATTATTAATTTATTATATCTTTAATATGTCACTTAATTATTAAATAAGAATTTTTTTTCTTAATTTGTATAAACTTTTTCTTTCCACTTGAGTAATGAGAATTAAACTGTAAATTTTTAAGAGATACAAATTTTGATACCATATCATAAAACTGCTTTATAAAAAAATTTAAGAAAAAAAACATATGAATGGTCATATATGAGAAAAGTTCAAGGACTAGCAAAATTTATTATTTTTGGTCAATACTTTTAACTTACAGTTTAAATATTATTGGCTAACTGATGATCAAAAATAATAAATTCTAGGGCAAAACACACATATAAGCCAATTGGATCAAGATTTTACACTGTTAAGCCAAAAGAAAAAACGAGACATGAATCAACTAGGAGGACGTTTCTATGTAGTTCGAATTACACCAATTTAAACTAAACCAATGAATAGTAATTCGAATCACCTTACCTAGAATTAGACATGAACATAGTAATTCGAATTGGTGCAATTCGAACTAGGCATGCATGAAAGCATCATAGTAATTCGAATAACTCTTATTCAAATTACACACACAAACAAACACATACTAGTTCGAATTGGAGTGATTCGAACTAGCACCCGATATATTGGCATATAGTAATTCAAAGTATGCTGATTCGAATTACCAACAAATTAGCAAACCATGGTATTTCGAATTGCACCAATTCGAATTACAAGTATTTTGCCTATAAATAAAGTTCGAATTAACCTCATTCGAACCACTATTCCAAACTCCTGCCCCACCAAATTCTAGAGAAAAGGACCTCGTACGACTCCAACAACGGCTTGAGCAGAATATTTAGCTGATGGGGATAATCCGGACCGAGTTTATCGTTTGGATGGAGTAGCCCATATAACTGGTGTTATCAATGAAAAGGTTAGTTCAAACTTATTCTTTTAAAATAGGAGTGAATAAGTTTTTTTTTTTTTTTTTATATTCTTACCGTTGGTGTGTTAGAATGGTAGTCATTATATATCGTTGCTAAGTTAGATAGGATTGCCATACAAGTGGTTTTGTTAGTGAATGATGTTAGTGGTTTTGTTAGTGGTTTTTTTAGTAGTATTGTTAGTGGTTTTGTTAGTGGTTTTGTTAGTAGTTTTGTTAGCGAATGATGTTAGTGGTTTTGTTAGTGAATGATGTTAGTGGTTTTTGTTAGTGAGTTTGTTAGTAATGTTGTTAGTGGTTTTGTTAGTGAATGATGTTAGTGGTTTTTAAATTCTGGTACATTTTGTGTGCAGCCCCACCGACGCATTTCGAGGTGGTTGAGGAGCTCATGGTGGAGATTGGTATGGTTCTGGTACGGGCGACGACTTGGGTGATGGTGGCGGGGGAGATGGAGGAGGGCTTTTGGCGATTACTTTGTTGGTGACCCCAGCGACGACCAGGCAGTTCATGATAGCCAGACATGGGTTAGTTCAGGGCAGCTTCTGTCAGACTTGCTGACCAGTGATGGTCTTGATGCGGACTTCGAAGGATCACACTTTTTGAGGAGATTAGCGCCATCATGCGGGAGAATGATGCAACACGTCAGAGGACACATCCCACCGGCATGCAGGCTCACCTAGATGTGGACCTGAACGAGCCTCCGTCAGGTCCGATTCATGAGCATTTTGCCTTTGATGGTACTCCTCCGTCTGCCTACATTGCTGCCCCACAGGCAGGACCGTCTGGGGCCTCCCCACATCTGAGCCAGGACCAGCTAGGCCACCCCCACAGGCTGCACAGGAGGATGATTCGGACGGAGAGGATGACGAGGAGCCGCTAGCCCAAAGAGGCCAGAGGGTCCGATGACGACACTGCTTCACGGGTTCGCATTTATTTAGATGACTCATGAGGAATTGGGTTTAACGTTAAGCTATGGTCCTTAGTTTCTGTGTCTTAGTTTTTAATTTGTCATGTGTTCGATTGCTTTATGTTATTTGAGTTATGGACCCATTGTACTTTGTGTTACCTATGTTGTATGAGTTATATTAGTAGTTTGTATGACTTATGTTGAAACTGACTTCGTGTTACGTATATTAAATATATCAAGTGTGTTCTGGATATTATGGTTTCCTCACACTTATTGTTGGTGACAATAATGTATATCCCACAACAATATCATACATGTTTTTAATAGTCCATGTAATATGATTCATTGCGGACCAAAATAGGCTTCAACATAACATAAGACAATAGTTACAAAAAGAACACATCGAATAACATAGTACATAAACTAAATAAAGCGGACTAAACTAGGAAATAGCTAACATACTCAAGTGCAAATACGAAACTAAAACAACTAAACCAACAACTACACATCGACCCCGGTCCCCGTGGTGACACCTCCCTGTGGACAGCTCCGACGTGTGTGTCCTAGTTGTCTCCTCGTCACTCCCTATGATGAAACAATCGTACTTCACGTCATCTCGCAGCATTGAGATCGGAATGCGATAGAATAACTTCTGAACTTGTTTCACGCCTTGCAGCCCAAGTTTCTGTATTATAGAATTCAAGAAGTCATCGAATCTCGTCGTAGGTCTCATAAAATTACTCAGAGGATCTTTATCAGTGAACTTCACACCAGATTGTGTTTTTCTCTTAATGGACCCTCTATAATGCACAGACACTACAAAATTTTTCTCACTAGCCATTTTATCACTCTAATGAGACGAATTCACGTTCACACCATACTTACACGTCTGGGGATTCATAATTCGAAACAGTCAATTTCGAATTATATACATATAATTCGAATTAGCTAGATTTGAATTGCCTAATGATTTGCTCACCTTATAATTCGAATCAGGTCTATTCGAATTACCTACGAATTCATGCATGCATAGTTCGAATTGATCAGTTTCGAATTACCCTCCCTATAATTCAAATAGCCCTGATTTGAATTACTCCCATTTATAGTTCGAGTTGGTTTGATTCAAATTACATATAGGCATGCTTTGGTTGATTCATGTCTCATTTTTCTTTTTGGTTGAATTGTGTAAAATGTTGATCCAATTGGCTTATAAGCGCATTTTGCCCTAAATTCTACTGCCTTCTAATATTCCTTGTTATATATATCGATCTCCAATAAGTATAAAGGAGTTTTACACAATTTGGTAGCAATAAGCACTTGTTGCCACTAGAGGTCAAGCATTACAAGCACATCTCAGCAAAGATAAAATTTCATAATAATTTGCAGATCAAGATTATCAAAATATTGGTATTGAATTTTCTCAATACAAACAACGAATCCAAGATGATCAAAATTTGATTTCTTGGTTGTTAGCATCTATGGATTCAACTTTCACACCAAAGGTGGTAGGTTATTTTTATAGCTATCAAGTATGAGAGAATAATGAGTCATATTTTACAGAGTCAACAAAATTTAGAATCAAACAACTCAAAATAAAACTCAAGATGATGAAGAAACAAGAATTTATAGCTTTAGAATATATTACCAAAGACCAAGATTATTGCTGACTCATTGGCTGTACTGGAAAAGCCTCGTAAAGTAGAAAAGCAAATTCAAGTTATTTTTGATGGTTAAATGAAGAATATCAGATGCTTCTCACTACTTTCAACACAACCAAAAATGTATATATTGTGTGAGGTTAAAACTCTTCTTTTAACACATGATGATATGCTTGAAAAATTTAAAAAGTAAAAAAAATATGATTATTCAGACCAATATAGCTCAGAGTTCATATTCAACTATTCCAAACTTCAATCGAGGCAATGGAAAAAGAAGAGGAAGATGTGGATACAATAAGAGAAGTTTAGCACGATATATACAATAAAAGAAGTTTAAAATTTTCAAATATTACTTACACCAACAACATGCGCATCAGCATGGATATAGGAGCTATTTTTTCTTATGAGTGATGATAAACAACTCTCCTCTATCCACAGGCCTTCCTCGTGCTTTCTCCTATAACATTGATATTGACACAAGTAGTTCATAAATAACAACACCATTTTCAAGAAGATTAAGTAAAATGTCAAAACAAATAATTATTTATTATCACTTCGTCTTTTTTTCTTGCCAATATCTTGGAGCTCCCAATATGTGTGAGAAGTTACTTACTCCGATTTAAAGCATTTTGTTTACACTTTTTCTATGAACAAATAACAGAACAAATATAAATAAACAAATAACGTTCACATTGGATGAGGTTTGAGAGTTACAGAGATGTTGGGGCATATAATAAAAACAGAAAATATTTAGAATTAGGAGGAGATCAAAACGTTTGAAAGATACGGAGATGTTGGGGCATATGGTAAAAATGGATAATGCTTAGAATTAGGAGGAGATCAAAACAAGATTTGACCTATGGATTTAACGTTAACAATTTCAAAGAGTTCATTTTTATTTTTATATCACCTTGAATTTGTATTATAGCTGTATCTCTGTTCCTTTATTCTCGCCCCAAATATCTTATGCTTTTATGGGATAAACTTAACAAGGTTAACGATGGCTTCTTTAAAAAATTATATTGAATCGCTTGGATATTTTATATGGGATTAAACTGTTAGGCTAAAAAAAAGTAGAGAATATTGGTTTAATTCGGCATATTTGTTAAACTAATCAGTTATAAAAATCTGTGCTTCTGAAAGGTATATAAACATGTCACTTCAATTTAATAAACTTTACTGGTAAGCAATAAAATCAGTTTACACATTTTTATCACATTATTTTTCAAGTATCACACACCTATCTGGTTCTCTTTCTTTTGTGTTCTTCTCTTAAAGATTTATTTATATTCAACTTTGAACTGTTTTTTCTAGAATTTTTTACGGGCTTTATAAATAATTTTTACATAACAATTATACGCACTCTCTATGCACCTCACCTCCGTGACTGGTTTATTTCTTCGTGCTTTAATTATTTTTTTGTCTTATAAAATTGTTTTGATTTCACATGATGAATTTTGGTTTTTTTTTTTTTTTGTTTTTTTTTCCAAATTTTTGAAAGCCTTAATTTTCACACCAATAAACAGTTATATGGATCTTCAATCAGGTAAGTAAACATTTATCTGCGTCTCATATATGTATTACTTAATACCCCATTTTATACTTGTTCTAATTTAAATCTAATTTTAAATTTATTTTAAAGTATTATTTCACCACTATTAAAAATAGACCATTTTGGACACTATATATTTTTCTTTCTTTAGCAGTAGCCTTCATTTTAAAAAATACATAATTCTTTGATTTTTATCATCATATTTGTAGAAACATTAGAATATATAAAATATTAAATACTTAAAAGAAATTATTATTACAATGATAAATATTAAAAATCATAATAAATGCTAATTAATAATTTGAATTTTTTACTAATACAAAGATACAACTAAAAAGATAACAAAATTTAAAATAATATTAAAAAAATAGATAACAGAATTATATAATTTTATAAAAATAATACATAAAATTTTAATTGTTTGGAAATTAGCTTGAAAGTTAAAAGATTGAAACTTTGACCTCATATAACACCAATAATTATTGAATATCTTAATTTTGTATCTAAAAAATTCAGCTAAAAAATTAATAAAACCTAAAATAATATTAAATTAAATTATTGTCAAAAGCTAATTATCAAAACCTGTTATAGTCTACTATAGTAGTTTTTATCTTCAACCTGTAAGACTTCAATTGGATAAAAAGACCAAAATCCAAAACTTGTTATAATAAATTTTGTATTAAACATTACCAACTGAATGAATAATAAGAGTATAGAACACATATGTATGACTTTACCGTAAATTAGGACAACCAAATTAGCTAAGAAAAATGTTTGAAGAAGCATTACTAAAAACAGCATCATATAATCACCATAATTCTGAAATCAAAACATGTTGACAATAACAGATTCACAAATGGTCAAATCGATTTTCATAAATATTTTAAAAGAAGCCACAGAAATTAAAACATAGCAACAGCAGAGTAACATTTTCATCTTTAAAAATGATTTAACCAACAACTTTCCAAAATAAATCCTTTGAATGGGTTCACATTCAGAATAGACTCAATTCAATGAACAGTTCATGAAAGAAAACCATCAAACAACATAAAACCCTTAAATTATAACGCCATTAACCTTCAACGGAGAGCATGATGACAAAGAGACGATGGCGAGCAGTGAGACAAAAACTAGACTATGTCGAACAGTTCAAAGCCTCGGACAGAGACATCGCGGGAGGATGGACGACATAAGCTAGAAGAGAGGATTTGGTTTCGGAATATGGGGAAGGAGGAAGCCACGACGGCGCCGACAACCACGGATGGCGGTCACGACACCGTTGAAGAAATGGGGTTTGGAGGGGGGTTGGTTTTTGAACTCTGGAAAATGGAGGTTTTGTGGTTTACGCTCCAAATTTGAAATGAAAATCACAAAAGAAAGGGGTATTGGGAAAAGGGGGACGCGTTGGGGTTTTGGATTTTTTTTTTTTTGTTATTAGTATCTCAATTTTTTGTTTTGTGGGCCAGAGTTCTATTATAATGCCATTTGTTTAAGCTGTAATATTTATTTATTTATATAGTAAAATTAAATCTTTATCTATTAAATTAATTGGAATACACGTTACATATAATGATAGAGATGAATAATATTTTTTTATGTTATTTATCATATGTTAAACTATATTTAAAAATGGTATATAATTAGAAAATATATAATTTCTGATAATAAAATAATAATTGAGAAATCCAAATGATACCATTTTGGATCTTGTATTCTAAATTAGGTAGTGGCTGATTGTAAAATAATACTTATTGATTTGAAATTATAGTTTTTTTTCAAAATAAAAATAGAAACATTATGTTTTGAATTTGATTACTATAATTTGAAATTCGAATAGAATGATTCTAATAATACGTTCATTTTGAAAGATGTATGTATTTATGTATAAAAGATAAATTTATTATTTTAGAAATACTGATATTAGTCTTTTTTTATTTATTAAAAATTTACTTAATATTTTTTTATAACAAAAATTTAGAAATTTAGATTCAAAATTTTACAATAAAATGCTAAATAAACAATAATTAATTCTGTTTAAAAAAGAAACTGAAAATTTTTTTATTAATTATTCTACTAATTTTTTTACTGATTAGATGTGTTAACAATTAACACAAATAACAACAGAACTTATAAAACTATATTCTTAAGCTGTATTGGATCCCACAATTAAATAGATGAAAAATAATTCTTGCATGTACATAGTGAAATATTGGTGGGTGAGAGTGGGTTAAACTATCTTAAAAGATAATATAAAAGAAAAGTTAGTAGGACCGAATAATTGATTAAATAACTAAAAAATTAAATTTCCTTGCATTTTTGTCAAGTGGGTGAGAATGAGTATTCTTTGATGCGTTGGATCTTTTCATATATTTAGATAATTTATGAAATTTTAATAATTCTTTTAAAAAAAACCCAAAATAAATAGTACGAATTCATTTCTAAGATCAAATTTTAATTAAATTTTATATTTAGCACATAAAACGATTACGTATTTAGTTTCAATTTTAATATTTCAATATCATGGATGTGTTGTACAAAAAGATACAATTTAAATTCAATTAAATTATCATTAAAAGATAATTTTTTCAAAATAAGATGCAATACAAATATGATGAAATAAGAAAGTACATCATAAAATATTAATACAAATTTTAATAAATTAGTCTTGATAAAATTATCTTAATTGACAAATACTTAATAATTTTATTAAGTTAAAACCAAGTCAAGACGTACGAGTACAAATAATACTTATATAAAATATGTATCATATACAGTTTTTCAAATAACTGATACATGTAAATTAAAAATAAAAAATCTATTATGACCGTTCATTGTTCTTTATTTTATTATTTCATTCATAAATAACTAGGACTGTCAAATGGGCTAACCCGGCCATTTAGGCTCGGCCCGTTAAGTCCGCAGGTTAAATGGATTGGCCTGTTTAAGCCCACTTTATTCGTGGGTCATAATTTTTTAGTTCGGACCGTTTATGCTTAGTCCGATGGGTTAAACGGGCCATCCTGTTTATTCTTTTATTTTATTTTTTGAAAAATATTTTGACAAAAAATATCACTTTTAGGTCAAAAACCTTTAAAATATAAATTTTTTTAGTTGATGGATCGAATTTTCGGGTCGGATCGGGAGAAATATCGGCTAAAAGTGCTACTTTTTTTAAAAAAATATAAAAACAAATAAACAGGCCACCCGTTTAGCCCGCGGGCTAGCCCGTTTAACCCGTCATTTTTTTGTGTTAATCGAGCTCAATCCGTTTAGCCCGAAATTTAAACGGGCTTAATTTTAGAGACAATGCCCGCCCATTTAAATGGGTAAACAGGCTGGCCCGATAGGCTTTGCCCATTTTGACAACCCTATAAATAACTACCTTTAATTTTCTTATAAGGTGATATAAAATATTTTAATTAAGGTGCATGAATAGTGAAATATTTAAGATTTATTGGAGTTTAATTTAATTATAGATCAATAATAGGTAACCTAAAATAAAAACACGTTCGACCAAGTTTTATGACACATAATAAATAATTTACGTAAAACAAGTAGAATTAATAAAATATTTATTAAAAATATTGTTTACACATTTTTCTCTTTAAAGTGCATAGACAAAATTTTAAATAATAACAATATCAAAAACATAAAAAGATTGTAATAAGACTATTGGTTATTGTATTTTATTTAAATATTATTGGTCATATTTATTCTCATTAAAATAGTAGTAAGTGAAAAAAAGATATTTTAAATATTGTGCAAACCTCACTAAATTTCATATTGACTGTAATTTGCTATACTTAATTAAAGCAATAAACTAAATTGGTATCGTTTTGATGGATGAAATTTTTTACAAGTTTGTTTTCTCGTAATTCATATGTCACTATTAATTAGTTCGATATATTTTGCTACTATAATAGATATTGATGAAAGCTGGATTTCAAAGTCACAGAATAGTGTGAAATATAGGCAAGGATTGAACAGTCTTTTAGACTTTGCATTTGCGAATGCATCCTCCGATGGCATAATAAAGTGTCCATGACCTAAATGTGGATTTTAACTAATGCAAACAAGAGAGGATGCATACGACCATCTATTGATATGACCATTTTTCCTGGATATACTATTTGGCTGCGTCATGGTGAGAAGCCGGTTGAAGAGATATCTGGATTGAGATCTGTAGCAGCCAAGATTCTTCATTACTTTCCTCTCATACCAGGACTGCAACAGTTATTCATGTGCAGCAAGACATCAACTGACATGTTATGGCATAAAGAGGCGCGTAATAATGATAGTTTGCTGAGGCATCCAAGGGACGCTGAAGCATGGAAGAAGTTTGATGCAAAGTATACTAACTTTTCGAAGGATCCGCGCAACGTTCGCCTAGCCTTGACGAGCGATGGATTTAATCCTTTTGGAAATATGAGCACAAAGTATTCCATCTGGCCTGTGATTCTTATTCCGTATAATTTTCCTCCCTGGATTTGCATGAAACAGACATCTTTCATTCTATCCATGCTTATTCCTGTGCCGAAAATGCTAGGCAACGAAATAGATGTGTACTTGCAGCCTTTGAAAGATGAGTTGAAACAGTTATAGGATGGCATCGAAACATATGATGCCAAAGAGGGAAACACTTTCAAGATGTGTGCAGCACTAATGTGGACCATCAGCAACTTTCTAGGATTGGGAAACCTATCTGGTTGGAATACGCACAGTGGGTTAGCGTGTCCAACATGTAACTTGGACGCTAAGCCTCATCGGCTGAAAGACAGTAAAAAATTGTGTTTCATGGGTCATTGCTGCTTTTTGAATCAGGGACACAAATACAGACTAGATCGAAATAGATTTGACGGGCAAGTCGAAGGTAGAGATTCACCGAAGAAGTTATCCGGAATAGATGTATTGAGGCAACCGTCTAATGTGCACGTTTCATTTGGGAAGATTTCAATTGTGACAGCCAAAAACAGACGCAATGGTCAAGATGCGGATGAAGATGACTCGCATTGAAAAAAGAAGAGTGTTTTCTTTGACCTCCCTTACTGGGAGGATCAGATGTTGAGTCATAACCTTGATGCGATGCATATAGAGAAAAATGTCTGTGATAATGTGGTCTTCGCTATCTTAAACGATAGCGACAAATCAAAAGACAATCTTAAAGCTCGAAAAAATTTACAATGCATGGGCATAAGGCCTGAATTGTGGCCGGGCGAAGGTGGTAAATATCTTTTGCAATATTTACGATGTCAAATTCACAGAGAGATGTATTCCTGAAGATTCTTCAGAATGTGGTCTTTTCAGATAGTTACTCTAGCAATATTACTCGTTGTGTTTATTTGCGATAGCGCAAGTTGACTGGGTTGAAAAGTCACTACTGCCATATTCTGATGGAACAATTACTTCCAATTTTGGTGAAGAATGCACTTCCGAGTCTGGTGTCCAATGTGATTACAAATTTGTCATCATTTTTTCGAGAACTTTGTGGGAAAGTCATAAACCCTATGCAGCTTGCTGACTTTCAGAATCATGTTGTGCAAACCCTGAATCAGATGAAAATGATTTTTTCTCCATCCTTCTTCACCGTCATGGTTCACCTCATGGTGCATCTCGTTGATGAGGTAACTCTTGGTGAACCAGTATATTATCGGTGGATGTATCTAATAGAAAGGTTAGCTTGCTGATAAACCCCTTTAATACAATCAGTTGAATTAATTGTGTATATACTGAGCGTTATGTTGTATTTATATAAAAGGTATCTAAGACGTTTGAAGCAATATGTTCGTAATGGGGCACAACTAGAAGGCTCAATTGTAGAAGGCTATTTATTTTAGAAAATCCTGACTTTCTGTTCTAGATATTTGGATAATATTGAGACTAGACTCAACCGACCAGGGCGAGTTGATGATCAACCCGTTGATGTTACACATAATTTAGGGAAAACTATGTTCCCAGCTATTGGAAAGGCATTAGGGGCTGTTTCACATTTCAAACTCACTCTAATGGAAAAACATCAAGCACATCGTCATGTGCTAATCAACTGCGAGGTCGTGGTTCTGTTTCTTGAGTAAGTATACACATGTATTTTTAAAAAATGAATATAACTCTTTTCACCTGGTGACTAGTTGGACTAATTTTCTTTTCTCTCATAAAGTACATTTAGGTAAAAAATAAAGCGAAGATTACGAGCTCAAACAAGGTCGCAATCTAAGATAGACAGTGTTGTGCATGCGGAATTTTCTCGGTGGTTCAAGCATGAGGTTGATAGAATATTAAACTTACCAATGTGTTTTTAACCTAGAATTCGTACTTTATGAAATCTGATTTTAATATAAAGCAAGAATGTTATGTGGTGTTAGGTTCCAATGGAAAGTATGTTTCATTCAAAAGAAATAAAATTGCTTGCATGCGGTCCCATGATTTAGGCAAGACGTTTTAGGTCATACAATGTTAACGGGTACAAGTTTAGAACCATCACAAAGGAAGACGGGCTGAAAATCCAAATAGTGGAGTATATGTATCATCTAATACAAGAAGTTATGCAAGCATGCGTGATAATAAAGTGGTTGTTGATAGTGTTCCGTATTATGGAAAAATTGTGGACATAATTGAATTGAATTATAGCTGCAATTTCACAGTGGTATTGTTCAAATGTATTTGGGCTGATACCACTACCAGTAGAGGCATCAAACAAGACCATTTGGGCCTTACCAGCATTAATTTCTCTTGTCCGATACACACTGGTGATCGAGAAGACGATGAACCGTACATATTGGTATCAGAAGCTCATCTTGTATACTATGTGGATGATGAAGTAGATAAGAAATGGAGTGTTGTGGTTCATGTGAAACCATGAGATTTGTATGACATGGGAGAAGAGAATGAAGAAAATGAAGTTGATTTTTCTCCACAACCAAGATTGAACATTTCAGCAGAAGGTGACATTGGAGATTTACAGTTGACAAGGGATGATGATATAGAAGACCCCACAGAAAATGTTTCAGAGAATTTCGATGATGTTGCATAATGCTTATATGAAGAAATTTAACGTAATTTAAAAAGGATCTCTGTGTGATGAACTAAATGCTTAAGAGAATTTCGATGATGTTGCATAATGATTATATGAAGAAATTTAACGTAATTTAAAAAGGATCTTTGTGTGATGAACTAAGTTAAATAAACTCAATGATATACGTTGTTTTCTTTGGTTATAAAAAACTTGTGTATTTTTGATTTGCAGTTAAGTATTTAATGTATTGTGGATTTTCATGAATAAAAGCAGATTTTTCGTTTCTTTCAACGTTTTTTTTTCATCAAAATTTAGTTTACGTTAAATCTTTAATGTTGTTTCAGTTGTTGTTCTTAATGTTGCAGTTTTGATAATCTTGATATCTAATATTCGATATCAATTTAAATAGTGTTACGATTTTTAAACATTAGTGAACATAACATGACAGTGAAACAGGACAAATGAAAACTGAGGATTTTTCATCATGCTCTGCAAGCACAACATTCGCTATAGAGCTTCTGTCTAAGAAAATACCCCAAACTACCAACAAAGGAGATGGTAATTGTCGATAATTTGCATTTAGTTTTAAAATTGTCTTATCATACTGTCGTCCGTTTTTTTTTTTCTAAATCACTATCTAATAACTTGGGAGTTCTCAGTTTCTTCTGGGTATACTTATTTTGTTGTATGCATGTTGATATTTTCAATATTACTTGAATATTCTGGGAAAATAGTTCTTGATAGTCTAGATGGAAAAGACTCTGATTTAGAAGACAATTTAGATGATATCTCCGCTATTGGAATTGATAGATCCATGCAGTTTGATCTCAATAAGGTTTCGGAAGAAGACAATGAAACTTTAGAAGACCAACAAAGAGAAGATGATATACATGTTAAGAAAAGGTGCTTTAATATGAACAAAAAGCCATGGTATAGAGATAAAATATCAGATTCTGTAAAACGTGAAGCCCATAGATTCTTGACAAAGTATTTTTCGCTAGGTCAATACGATGTTGAAGATAAATTTTGACCTTTTATTATAAAAGTTACGTCGATTCCCTTAATTTAATGGTTTGGGTCACCGTTTTACATGTTTATCTACTTTTAGAGTATCTTGATTTAGGTTTAGTAAGGTATAACTTCGAAGAAGAGTAACTTTAATTTATGCTCGTTAGAACTTTATTTTAAGTTTATAAATTTAGACTATGACTTTATTTTTTTCTTTTACATTTATGTCTGAATGTAAATTTAAATGATAATATAGTAAATGAGTAAATCTTATTAGTAAATTTGTTCACGTGAGTTAACATATATAACTTATTTAACTTGTGAACTTTTTCACGTAAAACGAATCTAGAAAAAGTGCTACGAGTTTAAGTAACACTGATTTAAACATATGTAGTTTAAAAAAGTAGTGTTAACTTAACTAGATTATACCCAGATGATTATTACTAAAAAAATATTGAAATATGTAGTTAAACGCATTTTGCGGCGGTTGGAAGAAGACCGCCGCAAAATATAAAATAATAATTCACCCCAAGTTACATATCGCGGCAGTTCTAGAAAAACCGCAGTTAAATACAAGACTGGTTGCAGCCCCATTCCTAACCGCTGCGATATGCGCCACAGTTATTCATTTTACGGCAATTTTACCAATCTGCCGCAAAATTTCCATCGCTATCTGTTGAAATTGTTGTGGTTCCAGTACATATAATATACGAGGAGATCAATAAATATTCAAAAAATATTTCTAATTCTTCTATATATGATCTCAAGACACAGACATATATTTTCATAAATATATTATTACTATTACAATAATAAATACTTTAATTTCGAATGTCTAAAATATCAACACAAAGGAGAAAATATAAATTTTGATTTTAAATAAATGGTTATGCAATTATGCATACTATTAAATACATAAATATTATATAAAGAGTAAATAGTCATTTTGACATTTAAAAAATTTTATTTTTATTAAAATAGATATTCGTTTTTGACAAAATAAATTTTAAAAAGGTTTAATTATTCTGTTGGTCCCTATAGTTTCGCAAAATTTTCAATTAGGTCCCTATACTTTTTTTTTTCTTTTAATTGAGTCCTTGCACTAATTTTTTTTTAATTGAGTCCCTATACTTTTTCTTCCTTTTATTTAGGTCCCTGTACCAATTCTTTTTTTTAGTTGGGTCCTTATAAAATTAAGCCAATTAATACTAAGAGGGATTTAATTGAAAAAAAATTTTGGTGCAGTGACTCAATTAAAAAAAAAAAGTATAGGAACCTAATTAAAAATTTTACGAAACTATAAGAACCAACAGAATAATTAAACCTTTCAAAAACTAGACATTGTTTGACAAAATGATTTCGACATTAACTTTTCACTCTGAATGTTAATGGAGATGTCAAGGTGGCACATTAAGTACTTACCTAAAGGGTTAAATGTGAAATTATAATATTGCCTTTTTTCAGATGTGAGATTATTAAACTTGAAATTCCTATTTCACCTTTTCACATTCCAGTTGACCTCTATTGACTCGCAGTAAAAACCTCATTTGACAAGGAATCGTCGTTGTTACATTCAGCACATATTCAGAAAATACATATTCATAATTCATTTTGGATACAATTTCTGCATTCAGCACCCTTAAAGGTAGCATTCTCTACTACTAACTTTTATCATCATACAGCAACAACAACACTACCACTATCTAAATAATGAGAACATGTTCATAAATATAACTAAAGCTATCCCAATTACAAGCACCAACAACAAAGTTTCTATCTTCCTCATGTGCTCTTTAATCACAGATGACCTCAGAGTTATGTGCTTTATAATTCTCTCATTGTCCAATCTTTTCATCCCTTTGCTCCTTAGCTTTCAACATTCAGTTTAATTTTCTTAATCTCTTCTTCCACTTTATTAACCCAAACAAAATACGTATATCGTTCTAACCCTTTAGGTAAGAACTTAATGTGTCATCTAAACATCTCTATTAACGTCTAAAATAAAGAATTAATATTAAAGTCATTTTGTCAAACGGTGTATATTTTTTGAGATTTATTTTATCAAAAATAAATGTTAGGATCTATTTTAACCAAAACAAAATTTTTCGGATAATAAAATAACTATTTACTCTTATGTAAATAATTAATTTTGACAACGATACCTATAACCGTTATAAATATATATTTTTCTTGTTTTTCTAATTGTTGATGTGGTGACGTCAGTATATATATATATACTAATAATTATTGGAATGAGACAGTACGGCAGATAAGACTACGAAAGCAAAATTTCAAAGCCCTTACTTTCCATTTTCAATATTGATACATGCAATATATTCCAATAAGATAATCAGATAATGTGTCTCCACTTTGGCTTCATATGATGGATTTTGATTATTGTGGTAACCACTTAACTTCGGGTTGGATAACAAAGCGAAAAATGGGAAATTAGTAGCGGCGACTGGAAAGAAGGAGCACGTTTCATGAATTGGTTGGTCACAATGCAATAGTTAATATAAATAATATGTGAGTCTAAAAAGATATGTATGAGTATAAAAATATTATATTTCTTTAGAAAACCACATGGATAAAAAAGGAGGATTTGAAAATTTATCTCTCCAATATAACTGCAAATCAAAGATACTATGGTAAATAGCAGTGGCTAGTAGAGGTGTTTAAAATCGATCCAATTCAAATTAAATTAGAAAAATTGATAATTGAAATAATCAAAAGTAAAAAATAAAAAATAAAAAATAATTTTTTACAATTTTTTCTACAATTTTATTCGATTTTTAATTTTGCTAAAAAATAAATCCTAACCAAATCAAATTGAACTGATATTTAATAAAAATTTTAAATTAACACCCTCAGTTCAAATGACCTAACGCTACTAAGTACTCACTTCATTCTCAGTTTCATTGTCATAAATCTCCCTCCCTCAGTTTCTTACACCGCCAAATCTCCTCTTACTCTTTCAGTATCTCACAATGACAAAACTCTTCCCTCTTCTCTGCCATCAACAATGCCGCCAAACAGCACCAATAGTCGCCGCCGTCCCTATGTCTCCCTCTCATGTTCTCATAGTGCTTATATCTCCGTCCTCCTCCACGGTGCTACGCACTAGCATCACCGTCGTCCTCCACACACAAACACACTACTAGAAAACTAGTTATTACAGACGGATATTTTCGACGGATTTTATCCTACGAAAATACAGACGGAATTTGCGAGAGATTTTTTGTTGGAAACAAAAAAATGAATTAGCATAAATTACAGACAGAAAAGAGAATCCGTCGATAATTCTGTCAGAAAAATTAATTTTTTTTTGGAAAATGGTTACCGACGGAAAATCCGTCTGTAATTGAATGGACAAAAACGCTGCGTTTTATTAAATTATTATAGACAGAAAATCTGTCTGTAATTTAAAATTTTTCGTCGGAAATGTTGATATTATGTGTTTATGATTGTGCCCAAGCTCCATTCATTCACAGCACCAAATCAAACGAGCTAAACCTAGCATTCCCCTCTCCATCGACGAGCTTTTTCTTCTCCTTTCCTCAACCACAACGCCACCGCCGGCCACTCTAACCGCCGCAGCTACCTTCTCATTCTTCTCCTCTTTTTTAAACACTGAACCAGTAGAACACAACCCCTGTCTCTCTCGTTCTTTCTCGTTCGTAGAACAAAGCAAGCTCAAGCTCCACCACCGTCGCACCTCTCTCTCTCTCTCCTTTCTCTCACATATCTTCTCAGTGCTACAGCCATCATCTCCTCCAGTCAATGCCGCGGCTACCTTCGCGCAAGCCCTAGCTCCGTGCGACCAAAATCGGTTCCACCGTCAGCCGCGGTTCCACCTCTCTCTTTCCCCCTGTTCGAACTGTAGAGACTTGGGCATCCTTCTTTCCCTCTGCCCTGTTTTGATTGTCTCTGCTTCCAGGTTTTGGTTTCAAAATTCTTTTAATTTCTATCGAATTCAATTAATTTTGTTTAGTTTAGTTTGATTTTAGTAATTAGTTTAGTTAGATTTGTTTTCTGATTAGTGAATTTTTAGGTTGTTAAAATAGGATTAGATTAGGTTTTGATTATGAATAGCTGAGAAATGTTTAGATTGTTAATCTGGATTGCTAAACATTGTTAATATGAGCTTGATGAATGCTATAGTTGTCTAGAACAGAAATTTAATTCAGTTAATGACTTCTTCTCTAGTAATGCTTCTTCTCGGTAGTTTTGCATTTGGAGTATTAGCAGAATTTTCATTTCGCTTATTTGATTATTTGATTTGTGTTTGTGATTTTGTGGCTGTGTGTATCCCATGAATGGTGAACTATTTTGCCTTTTTAGATTAGCTTCAAATGGATGCTCTGTGCTGTTTTTTTGGGCGTTAATCGTCAATCCAAACTGACTTTAAAATGAACATGCTAAAACAAATTGATAAAATAAGGCAAATAATAGGTGCTTCTACTTGGTGACTCATTTTTTTTTTCTTTGAACTTAAGAGCTCATGAGGAACCACGAAAAACTGGAAATGTAGTGAAAGAATGCTAATGTGTTTGTGTGATGTTGCAGCTGAAGAAACCAGGAGAAGATGAGTAGGATATATAGATATCTTATTCATTACTTTTAATTTCTTGCTACAATAATAATACATTATCATCAATCAATATTCAATTGGATACTAACTATATAGCTGTTTACTTAAGCAGCAATAGTCCACATGATCAAACCATCATTATCATCCTGTTTACTTAAGTTGTTGTTTTATTCTTTTTCAGTTTTCTCTTTTTTCTGAGACTTGGAGCAAAGGAGAGAAAGGGATAAGGGAGCAGAACAGAGAGAAAAACAGAGAGTAATAGTTGATGGACAGAACAGAACACAAGAGAAGAAGACAGTTATCTTCAATGGATTTTGTCATGCACCACCCTCCTTCACTTCCCTCCTCATCCAATAGTTAAGATATTATTTTCTTCCTCTTCTTCTTTTTTTATTATTATATATAAAATTAGTATGTTATGTGTTAAACTCAATATTAGTAAGAAGTTGAAGCTTTCAATCCCACTGATCCGGTTTTCCATTTGTATGGTCATATTAAGCAAAGGCAAACAAGAAAAAAATAATAATGCAAATTTAAACTTAGCATAAATGGCATGGAAAATCTGTTTCTTGATCTTATTTCCTTTAATTTGTAACAAAAAGTAGTAGTTAGCTTCAACACTAACACTAGCAATGACAAAATAGATATATATGAATTGAATTATTATTATGATGAAGATGTGGGAGAGATCTTGCTGCTTTATTTTCCTTTAGAAATAATCGTTGTTCAATTTTGAATATAAATACTGTATGTCAATCATGGCTTTCATGAAATGATCTGTATTATCATCTAGTTCTTTGTCATCTACAATAACATTTTGTGGTATTTCAAGTTCCACATTAAATTTCTGTCACGGATCATAGCGTGCAAGCACCTATAGATAACCATGAAACTTCAACTATAAAATTTTTACTACTATGAACATGAACAACTCAGATGAGCCAGTTATGCCCTGTAGCACTGATATTGTGTCTTTTTACTATCTCTGTCTGTTTTGATGATTGATGAGAATAAATATTTAGTTTCAGATTGTTGAGAATAAATCTGCTCTTAAAGAGTGTACTTTATTATATAGCCTTTAATCAACTCATAACTAGTGGTTCTGGCAGTTGGAGCCTTATAGCTCAACCTCTTTTCTAGACAAAAAAATAAATAAATCAAATGAGTAACTAGGAGGACAGATTTTTTGCCAAGAAAACCTGGGACTACTCAGGAAACATTTGAGAGGATAGATAGAAGTGATGCAATATGTTATTTGCTTCCGTTTTGCTTCATCAATCATTGTTTTAATTCAGATTTTTGTTGCTTGTCTACTTATTACCCTACCTTTATTTGATGATTCTGTTCCTTATCAATAGAAAGAAATTTTGTGTCAAGCCTATGGAGAAAGTGACAATCTTCTTAACTGTGATACATGCACTTATTCTTACCATCCCAAGTGTTTAGTTCCAGCAATTAAAGGTCCCATTCCAGACAGTGTAAGTGCTTATGCTTCATAATATATAATAACAGAATTTTGAGTAGTAGTGTTATTTGCGTAAGAAGGCAAAGCATGCAAAGAATGATGCAATTGCAGAGGCTGCAAACCTTAAAGGTTCTCATTTTTCTCTATTCATTACTCACTACTATTTGAAACTAATTTATATCCAAATTGGTTTCTTACCTATTCTAACCCGAATGAATTTTGAGAAGAAGTTTGGGCAGTCATCTATTTTTGTGACTTCAACTTTGATGGAAGATGGTGGTGTGCCTCAGACATACCTTATTGTGCATAACTAGCTATAAGCCATACACTTAATTTGTTTCATTGATTCAAGGATCTTCAAATGGAAGAGGGTAAAATCGACCACATTCCTCTTTCTGCTATCTTCTTCGTGAAAGGCTAATAACGGGCAGTGGAGAGAGAATCTAAAAAAATCAAGTTTATTTTACAATGAAAAAATCTAAAAAAAATTCTATTTTACTTTACTGACGGATTTACAAATAGATTTTCTCTCTGTATTCAGATTGTGGGATGATTTTCCAAGGTTCAAATTACAGACGGAAAATCTGTCAGAAAATCTGTTGCCAATTACCGACGTAAAATCCGTCGAAAAGTTTGCCGTTTCAGGGAAATGGAGGGGAGAATTTACCGAGGAAAAATCTGTCAGTAATTGATAAAAATCCGTCGGTAATTTTTCGATGGAAAAAAAATCTGTCGGTAAATAATTTCTGACGAGGCTTTTACAGAAGGACAAAATCTGTCGGTAATTTCGTCAGTAACTAAAAATCTGTCTGTAATAAAGAATAAATCTGTTTATAAATTTATCTGTATTAAGCAATTTTCTAGTTGTGACAGCCGTCGTCATCCTCCATGGACAGCAGCTGCACACACCAGACGTCGTCCTCCTCCACACATAGCAATACCTCCCTATACTTAACTACTCTCTGTCTGCATCATCAACTCCCCAAAAATGGAGCCTCCGAGTTAGGTTGGTTCTATTTCTAATTGTTGTTGATTATTCTTCTTTTATTTTTTCACTGTTGGTTTCTGCTATTTTTTTTTTAATTGTTAGTGATTTTTAGTTGTTGTTCTTCACTACTAGCGGCTGCTATTAGTATATTTTTTGGTTCTATTTATGAAGATTAAAAATTTTTTAATTCTATTTTGATGATTCTATGTTTCAAATGTTATGTTTATGATTTTTTATTCTGTTTTTATGATTTTATTTTCAAATTATGCAGTTTGATATTAGTTTAAGTGAGAATATTGATGACACAGAAAGTGTAACACCCTACCACACAGAGCTTTACGCTTAAGCCGTAAAGTAGAGGTGATGTGGTATTACGACCTCTAAAATAAAAGTATATATATAATAATATTGAAAATGATACAGTATACGAGAAGCCTTGAAAAACGGATAAAGCAAAAATCGTAAAAAAATAAAAGCGCAACACTCAGAAAACAGGATTACTTGTGTGCAAAGAAATCTAAGGTTTAAAAGCATAACTAAATAGAAAGTAGAAGTAGAGACTAGAGAGACAAGAAAACGATACACCAAGCTCCTAACTCAGCCTGCGAAGTTAAGGCAGACCAGAGAATATTTACATACAGTATATACATAATAAAAGCCCAAAAGAACATGTTTAAAAGCCCTAGTTCTCGATAAAACCTCTAAGAGGTACCAAAGATAAAGTGTTCATATATATATATATATATATAACAAAAGTAGGGCCTCAAAATGAACCACTTCGCCATAGAACTCTAGGCGCTTAGCGAGGTGCTGCTCGACCTATATCTGAAAAATAACAACAGAGTATGGGGTGAGAATCGGAGGTTCTCAGCATGGTAAAGGTGTCACGCACATAAGATATAAGGTCTTGGGAATGCTAGAGGCAATCCTAGAATGCCGACACTCAGGTTACAAATCTTAAATTACTAAACAGAAACCATAAAAGGTGGTCTTCTAAGGATATCTAAGCCTAGTTTAATCTTAACCTTAGCACTAAGTCTTTCCACCTTTCCTCCGTTCCTCCATCACCGGTGAGTTTGCAAAGACAGACAAACAGACAATTGCAAGCACAGGTAGGAGACAAGTAGTGCAAGTAGCAAATATAACAATTAACATATTGTAATCAATTAGGCATTCCCAATTAATGCATAGCAAGCAAAACAAATAATATGCACATGATGTATGCCTTTTCTACTGGCCGTGAGCTCACGCGTTGGTTAACTGCCAGAACCTGACACACCAGGTAGCTAATCCGGATACCGTCTCTCGACTGCGCATCTCCAGGAGGCACTAGATCGGGGGATCAGTGCCCTACCACCTTCTCTTGGAGGCATACACTAGAGGGAAATAAATCGGGGGATTAGTGCCCTACCACCTTCCCTTAGTGAGGCCGTGTTATACCGGTCGGAGGATTAGTGCCCTACCACCTTGCAGACAGAGAGAGAAAGAATATGAGGGAATATGTCGCGAGATTAGTGCCCTACCACCTTCCTCACATCCCACAAAATAATATCATCATCATGCTCATTCATTCGCAAGTTCAACGTTATAACCTCTTTACTTTATTCATAATCATTGCATAATCATATGGTACCATATCTACTTCAAGTATACACGTTTCCATATATAATTCATCACTTTCTCAGCTTACTTCGCCCCCAAGATGCCTCCATTTCCTAGCATCATCTAATTACTAGGCTTACTACTATGATTTATGACTGAACGCATGAAAATAGAGGTTTAGAAGTTTGAAATTAGGTTTAAAACTCAAAAACCTAGGTTTGCTGAAACAGGGGCCACGCGTACGTGTGGCCCACACGTACGCGTGGGCATGAAAAATTCTTACTCGCGTACGCGTGAATCCCAACCCGAAAGGGTTGGACGCGTCGCGAGAAGGTGATTGCGTACGCAAATCTCAGGTTACGCGTACGCATGGGGCCACGCGTACGCGTGGGCGTACGTTTTTCGAAAAATTTCACTAAGTCTGAAAAGGCTGCAGAATTTCAAACTTCAAACCCAAACTTCCAACGCGCATAACGTTTTCGTTTTAAATCATTTTCCTTCCGTTCTTCGAACAGCATAAACTTCATGAACTCAATTTTCATATAAAATAAGTTTGAAATCATTCGGGAGTCTGAAAGCCAAGTTATAACTCGCCGAAGTTCGTCTAAAAATCAATTTTCACAAAAACCTAAAACCTCAATTTTTTTATCAAGCCATCCTTCAAAAATCAACCTATCATGCCTAAATTAAGCACCAACTCAAGCAACATCACATCACGTCACTTCACATCCTTCCTCCACCCAATTAAACTCCAATTTAAATAACTCTAGTACATGAACTTCACACTTATATCAATAAGAACATCAGTAAATCATTGCCTATACAAATTCATTATTATCAATATGGCAATTATCATCGTAGCATCATTTAGCATTTCATTTTCCATAACCAATATCCAATAACAGTCGACCCTCAACCTAGTTCACAATTATCATCAAGGCACTAAATCATTCAACATACACATATATTCATTCTTATCCGATGATCATCTAGTCTAAGTTTTCACAAAACATTATATATTAAATACGTGAAACCTAAACCATACCTTGGCCGATTTCCATGTATTTTCCGAGACAACCTGCTAATGCACCGAACACAGCCCCAAAAAGTTCAAAATCACCAAAGCACAAGTATCCAACCTCCGTCAAGTTCCAAAGCTCACAATTCAAGCTCCAATATATACATATATACACTTAAATTCACATATATCACACACATATACCCAAATTCAATACCCAATACACCAATTCAAGAGATTAGCTAGAGTTTTAGTATCCTCACCTTACCCAAGCGTCGTATAAGCAAGAGTGAATATTTTCCTCAAGCTAATCGGATCCTAATACATCAAAGAGACAAAAACTCAACACCACTTACATAATTTCAAAAAATTGGGAGAAGGAGAGGATGAGTGTGATACAGTGGCTTACCTATGAAATTGTTCCGGTAGATTCGTAGAGCCCAACGCGGTGGTCACGTGGCCGTAAACGGTGCAGCGATTGGAGCTCAGAGCGAGAAGTTATATGGATTTAATCAAATCCAAGGGTTTTAGGTGAAGCAAAAGTGCTCTTCCCCCTTTGCTGAAATGTTTCAGTGTGCTTGCATGCAAAGGGAAGAAGAGTGAGCTGAAGCTCATTAAATGGAATGGGTTAGTTGGGCCCACGGGCCCGGTTTGGATTTAGTTTGACCGGTTCAGTTCTTTCGTCCCAATCTTGGGCCATATTTTTTGAAATTGGTGTCAAAATTTTCGTTTTAATTAGCTCTATCTTATTTTACTATAAAATTTACATTTCTAATTTCCTTTATTAAAATTAATTTATTTATTAATTATTTGCTAATTTTTCGGGATTTATAGAAAGAACAATAGGACCTGATATTTTTATGTCTTTGTAAAATTAAACATGTTATTTTGTTGCATTTTTTTTGAAAATATCATAAGACAAGTTATTAGGAGCGGATATATGTAGGATATTTTTTTTTAATTAATTGAAAAACCAAAAAATCAAACCAAATTAAACCAAACCAATTTCAATTAGTTTGGTTTGATTTTATTGGTCTCGACTGAAAAATCGAACCAAACCGAACCGAAGAATTAATATAACATTAGATTGGATGACTTTTTCTTAAATAATCGAACCAAACAACACCGCGAACACTCCTAAATAACTAATAGAAGCAGAAATAAAATTCTATTTATTAGTAGTATTTTTAATATTGTGATGGTACCAAGTTTTTGGTAATGGTATTTTGTTTTTCAATAATATTTGGGAGACAATAAAATCAGCTAAAATTATTTTATTTAGTATTTATTAATTATCAATAAATATTAAATAAAATAAATTTAGACTATTTTTTTGTCTTTCTAACATTACCGTTTATTTTTATTGTTTCTATTTTTCCCAAAAATATATATATACATATAAGATTTCTACTCCAATATATGTATATAGACAACAACAAAATAAATGTCTATTTTCTAGTGTTCTCACTCTTTTGTGAATTAATATATAATTCTTTTCAATTATTTGATTTATTGAAAAATTTTAAAAAAATCTAGTATATATTTTTTAATTATTTTTAAAATAAAACAACAAATAAATTCCTAAAAATTTACAATTTAATAGCTTATGAAGAAAAAAAAGTATTTATAAAGTCCTTCAAAAAAACAGATGTCGATATATTACCTCAAAATTAATCCTTATAATTAGGATATAAAATATCTTAATTTGAATTAACTTGTTCACATCTGTTATTATAGAAGACTTTATTAGTACATTTTATTAAAAATTAATCTACTTGAAATATAAATTTTAAAAAATTATTTATTATTTTACTCTTAGTTTTAAGAAATAATTAAGTGAAAGTTTATAGGCCAAAAGAGAATTTGCTAAGATCATAAATATTCAAAACACGAATAAAAGTTTTCTGAAGTAAGGAGTAGATTAATAAAATAAGAAAGCAATTTACTATCTTTTTATTAAGATAGTGAAATAGTGAATAGATTCATCCATGATAAAGTTTTAAAAAGATTAAAACCCTAACCTTTCCACCTTACCAATTTTTTATTTTAGAATTTTTTTTCTCAAAACATATTCCAACAAATTGTGAATTTGATAAAATTGAATAGTACATATTGATAAACTGTTCATGGTTGATTTCATCTAAACTTTTAATAATAAAAAATAATAAATTGTAAATTATGAATATATATTGTTCCTTAAATTTCAATTGTTAATCAACTTGGTTAATCTCTAAATTCTCACCTAACTAAATTAGTTTTAAAATTTTTCGATGTTAATCAAATTTGTTCATAACCAACTTTTTGTCCATATTATATTATTTTCACTCATTTGTAAAGACTTTTTCATATTTTTAATTGTTTTTGTTAGCCAAAATTTAGAAGTCTAATTTAATTGACTAATCCAAAGATATCCTCAACCCAAAATATTAAGAACTAATTCGCCCCAAATTTAAGTTCTATTTAAAGATCTACTGGTGGATAATAGGTTGTTACATAAGATGGAATTTGAATGTGATAATTGCATAAGTAGACAAATGAATTGACCATTCGACCAATCCAAGTTAGTTGATTTAAAAATTTATTTTAATTAAGTGAAAAATCCAAAATTTAGAAGTCTAATTTGATTTTTTTTTAAATAAAGTTTAGACTTTAGAAAGACTCTTAAAAAAAATTTTAGTTGGTTCTAAAAATCGGACCGAACCTGCCAATCGTATCGGTTCAACTGGGAACTGAAAGCTTTTGCGGTTTGGTTCAGCAAACGAAACCGTAAAGTTAGAAATTGCTTGAAAATCATTGAATCGGCCAAAAAGCGGCCTAACGAATCAAATCGGGACCCATCCGGTTTTTAAAAAACGATGTCGTTTGTTAGAAAAAGAAAGAAAAAAGCTCTATTATCGCTCTCAATTTCTCATTTTCTCTTCACTTCTCCCTCAAAAAGAACACAACTCTTCTTCTTTCCCCAAAAAGACCCTAGCCTCCTCCATCGTAGCTGCCGTTCTTCTCACTGCCGCGCGTCTGTCATGCCCATGGTTCTGAAAATCGGACCGGACCGGTCGGTTCAACCGAAAAAACTGGAAACCGGTTACCTAGCCGGTCCGGGTAACGTAGAAAATCGCCTGGCAAAAAACCGGTGAAAAAACCAGTCGAACCGATGGTTAACCGACGAACCGGAAGAACCGTCCGGTTTTTTGGCGGTTTAGTGGTTTGCAACTTCAATGCCAAACGACGTCGTTTTGGCTTAAAAAAAAAAAAAAAAAAAAAGAGAAAGGCGTACACGAACCTAACCCACTATGCCACTAACCCTAATCTGAGCTACCCTTTCTTCCCCTTTCCCCTAACCTAATCTGAGCATTCGGCGCCAGCCAATGCGCCAGCCTCCTTTCACCCACCAAGGGCACCATTACCACCCACAACCATCCACAGCAGCCGCGACCACCACCGGCCGAGCCCGCCTCCTCGTCGCCGAACGTCACCTAGCCCGCCTCCTCATTCGCCACCCACAACCATCCACAGCAGCTGCGACCACCACTGGCCGAGCCCGCCTCCTCGTCGCAGAACGTCACCTAGCCCACCTCCTCATTCGCCACCCACAACCATCCACAGTAGCCGCGACCACCACCGGCCGAGCCTGCGTCCTTCTGAATTCGGTAAGACTCTATTCTATGCTCGCCTTCTTGATTTTGGATTTTGATTTTCTGAGGTTCTGTGAGCTCGCCTGTTCTATGCTACCTTCTTGATTTATGTTTTTGATTTTTTGAGGTTATTTTGATTGCTGTTTTATTATTTTCATGATTGCTGTTTTTGATTTTGAACATGTTTTGCTGCTTCTGTTAGCTGCTTCATGAATCATGATGAATTTTTTTGCTACTTCTAATATGTTTGCTGTTTCATTATTTTCATCATTGCTGTTTTTCATTTTGAATATGTTTTGCTGCCTTCTGTTTGTTGCTTCATGATGAATATTTTTTTTGCTGCTTCTAATATGCTTGCTGTTTCATTATATTCATGGTTTTCTGAAGATGTTTTCTGGTCTTTGATTTTCTGATTGTTATAGATGGAACAATCACAAAGTAACCCATAGCCACAAGATAATGTTGTGCAAGATTCTCAAACTGGTTCATCCAGAGGTAAATCTGATCCAGCTTGGCAGTATTTTACAGTGAAGTATGACAAAAATAACAAGGCTCAATATACATGTATTTTCTGCTTGAATACTTACAATGGAGGGGGGATATATAGAATAAAATATCATCTTGCCAAAATCCTGGGCAAATTAAAGTTTGTAACAAAGTTTCTGAAGATGTTGAACTTCAATTCAAAAGGCTTTTGGAGGAAAACAAAAAAATAAGGCAGAAAAAAGAAAATATACAGCTGATTGTTATGATGTGGAAAGTGAAACACAAGCGGAAGAAGAGGGTGAAGCGCCTAATCCTGTACAACCTCCGGCTCCTGCAACAATGGGAGACAAAGGAAAGAGAAGAGCGATTGCTGCTACTCCAATTGGAAGTTATTTTAAGGAAAGGACTACGACAGGCTCTCAACCAACTTTGAAAAGTGTCTTGGCCAGTAAACAAGTTAAACACAAGGTTAAGTTGGGACTTGCAAGATGGATCATTGATGCACGGATTCCATTCAATGCAATTCAATCGCCTTACTTTCAACCTGCCTTGGACGGCGTTGCTGCAATTGGACCTGGTTTCAAGGGACCGTCGTATGATGAAATGAGAGTTCATTTGCTGGCCGGTCTTAAGAAGGAGTGTCAGTTGCTTGTTGAAGGTTATAGAAGCTCGTGGAAAAGGACTGGTTGTACACTGATGGCAGATGGCTGGACTGATCAAAGGCAGCGTACGTTAATTAATTTTCTAGTTTATTGTCCTGCTGGCATGTCATTTGTTAAGTCTGTTGATGCTTCTGATATGATAAAAACTGCCGATACCTTGTTTAAATTGTTTGCTGAGGTTATTGAGTGGGTTGGGTCTAGTAACATTGTGCATGTGGTTACTGATAATGCTGCGAATTATGTATCTGCTGGAAAACTCATTCATGAAAAGTATCCAAACATTTTTTGGTCTCCTTGTGCTGCTCATTGCATCAATCTTATCTTGAAAGACATAGCAAGTCTTCCTCACATAGCTGACCTTGCCTCTCGTGCTTCAAAAGTGATTGTCTTTGTTTACAATCATATGATTTTCTTGTCATGGCTTAGAAAAAGAAAAGAGTGGAAAGAAATTGTTCGACCAGGAGTAACACGTTTTGCTACTGTTTTCATTACTTTGAAAAGTATATATGATCATAAAGAAGACTTGCAATCATTGGTGATTGACAAATATTTCACTTCTCATAAATTATCCAAGAGTATCAATGGGAAGATGGTTAGTTCAATTATCTTGGATAGTAAGTTTTGGGAGGATTGTTTTACTACTGTTATGCTTGTTGGTCCTCTAATTAAGTTATTGAGACTTGTTGATGCTGATGAGAAACCTTCTCTGGGTATCGTGTATGCGGGCATGCAAAGAGCCAAAATTAATATCAAGACAATGTTTAGAAATAGGAAATATGCATACACACCTTATACAAATATCTTGAAAATGCGGTGGGATAAGCATTTGAAGCGTGACCTCCATGCAGTAGCATACTTTTTGAATTCAGATTTCTTCTATAGTGAGGGGTTTGTTGAGAAGGCAAATATCTTGAGGTCTTTGCTTGATTTATTTGATATTGAAACTCTTTGCGATGACTCGGTTGCCGCAATGCAAGAGATACAGTTGTATCGAGATCGAAAAGGAAGTTTTGGAAGGGAAAGTGCATTGAAAGCAATTAAGAGACTTGAACCTGGTAAGTATTTATATTTCTATGTTCAATTTACTTTGAATGTTTTTTAAATATTGAATGAAAATTGATGGTTGAATTTCATATCTTGGTAGGTGAATGGTGGAGGCTACACGGTGGGAGTGCTCCTAACTTGCAAAAAATGGCAATTCGTCTTCTTCATCAAACATCTTTATCATCCGGCTGCGAGAGGAACTGGAGCCTCTTTGAACAAATCCATTCAAAGAGGAGGAACCAATTAGAGCATCAAAGGCTAAGTGACATTGTTTATGTCACTTATAATCTACGCCTTCAATCTAGAATGCATCGCAAGAAGAAGAATTATGATCCAATTGACATTCAAAGCATTGACACAGTATATTTTTGGGTAATGCCGGATGAAGATGATCCTGAATTTACTCATGGAGACATCGAATGCATTGAAAATTTAATTTATACGGATAATGCTATGCCTTCATATCCTAAAGGTGATTGAAATAGCAAAACTTGTTTCATTTCCTCTCAATATCTGATGTAAAGTTGTAACTTTAATTTTTTCTTGGTTTTCTATTTTATTTTATTAGATGGAGGAGATGTGGAACTTGATGTGAATTTCCCTAATGTTGCTTATTCTTCAAATACAGCTTCTTTTGGTGGTACTTCTGATGATGGTGGCTTTGGATTACCTGTTTATGATGGAGATATTGGAACACTTAATGATAATTATGATTTTTAATGAGTTGCACCTTTGATTAGTTGAAAACTTGCTAGTAATTGTATCTTTTGAATGTAGAACATTATGGGTTTGTCATTATGTACGTTTTATTTTTTGTTTAGTTATAAACTTTGATGTTTGAAGTTGTTTGTGAACCTATAATATTAAGTAATGGATAATTTATTATGTAAAATATTAAATTTTATTAAGTTAGAAATTATTGAATTTATATACTTATGATTATTTTAAGTTTTTTAATAATTTTATTTAATATTTAATTAAACCGGTTGAATCCTGGTCGAACCAATGAACCATTAAATCAGTAACCTCACCGGTTTATTGACCGGTCCGGTTCTCGCAACCTTGGTCATGCCTAAGAGCTTCATCTGTTCGTCGTGCTCCAGTCCCTTTCCTCATTCCTCGGCTCCTCGTTTGTTCTTCTAACTGCTCAGTCGCGCTTTGTCTGCCATCCCTCATTGTGCTTGTCGTTGTCGTCCCTTGAAAGTAATAGCTGCTCATTCGTCGTGCTTCATCTTTTTTTTCAGCATCATATTGAAATATTGAATGATTAGCTTTAGCTCTTTTCACTGTTGTAATTTTTTGGTTTTTTATTTTTTCTTCAGAAATCATATTGAATAATGTTTTTTAATTATTTATTTATATTTTATTTATTATTTTATTATAAAATAATTATTTTGATTGAATCATAATTAGATTAATAAACCAATAACTAAAACAATTCGATAACCGGGTCCGGTATTCAAAATCTTAAATTGTTACCCTATTTTCCAAATGGATCGGATATATTCGTTTGGTTCTTCCCTAAACCCGTTACCCTTTTGTCTCTGTTTCCTACTTCACTGCTCAGCTGCAGAAAGAACACACAGGTTTCACAGATTCAGAAGTCAGAACACCGAAAATTTCAACCCAATAAAACAAAAATAAAACATTTTTAATCAACCTTTAGTTTTGATCGAATCAGTGATGCAACTTTTCTTGCAGCATCAATGGGTTATCAATGCGTTCGGTGTAGCTTCCCAATTAAATCATTCTATGTTCAGTATTCCCCCGACAACATTCGATTGATGAAATGCGTAAAGTTTTGCTTTTTCAATTACCCTTTTACGTTAATTACCTTTTTTCTCTTCATTTTCACTTCAATTACTTAGTATTAGTGAATTTGAATTTGTCAATTTTCATTTACCCCTTTTTTGGTTTTTCTATGTAGGAGAAATGCAAGGCTATTGCAGATGAATGTTTAGAGTGTGAAATCATGGTTTCTGATATCCCTTTATACTACTTGTTTCAAAGTTTAAATCTTTTTTTCCTTATTTTTTAGTTTTTTATATGATAGGAGCAAGGATTGCCCTGTTTTTCTTCCCCTTCACTATTTATTTATTTATTTTTTTCAGATTCCTATGATAGATTTGATGCTTCACAAGCAAAAAGGCTTATAGACATCTTCTGTACATTGTCTTCAATCAACAAACACTGAAGTTTGAGGTATTGTATGTACTATGTTGCTATGTAATAATAATAAACCCTAGTTATTATTATTATTATTATTATTATTATTATTATTATTATTATTATTATGGTTTCTTCTGTTGATGCTTGCTTTAGTAATTTCCTATGGTTGTTTTTACAGCAAATATTAAGTGCATTGGTCTTTGGATAATGATTTTTCATTTTCCCTTGGGAGATCATGTTTGATAATAAGAATTCTTAAGCATTTTGAATTTTGAGCTGCCTTTTTATAATCTAAAGGCTGTGTTAATTTGTGTTTAATAACAATGCATTTTGTAAATAAATATGCTGCTTCATACTACTTTCATAATTCACATTTTCTATCACTGAAGTTGGTCACTTGGTAATTTTTGCAAGCGGCTACACTGGAAATTGGCCATTATTTATTTTATTTTTGATGCATGCATTCATTTGTATGTAGAAGCAAGGAACTCATCTTCATTAGTATCAACATGTTGCAAGGTTCACACATATATATGCATTATGTCAAACCTTTCACTCAATTTGGTTGGTTTGAATTTTTATGCTATTTTTTTATGGAAGTTTTATGGTTTTCATTAGCAGGTGTTCATGGATGTCGTCTTTGGGAACTTTATGTTTCTTCTGACTTTGTTCTTTATGGTTAAGATATTTCTCAATGCATCAATCAGCATCTCCAGGTGTGTGTGTGTATATATATATATATAGGTTATCATTCATCCATTAAATTTTGGTTTCGGAGTCCCGTGTATCATGAATATTTAGAGTTTTGGCCATGATAAATATTGAATAAAATGTTCTCTACTTTTGGTTTTGAAATGAGAATCTGAATCTGATAAAATGATTCAGATGCACAAGTGATTTGCACAAAAAGCTAACAAGTTTCCAATTTAAATTTTGAAAGGATTGATTACTAGTAAGTTGATTCTTCAGTAAACATTCTATGCATACCAAATTTATACGTTAGTATCATCAATTTAACATCAGCATAAATGTATTCAACCATGCAGATTCAATGACCTTTTTGGTCACAAGTCACAATCATGATATCGTGTTACTTCAAGATTTTTCTTATTGCCATGATGGTAAGTTTCTTGTTCTATTTCTTTGTTAACACATTCCTATTCTTGTCTATGATGTGTTCTGAATTTGTCAAACATCTTTGTCCTTCCAAGTATGTATTTTCATGTAGGTCTGGAAATTTCTGACTTCTGCATCTTCATCATAGAATTATTTTGTTTATCATCTAGTGCCCTGGCATTGAACGGTTAGTAATCACCTAATCATGATGTTTTCTCATATAAAACAAGCCCCCCCCCCCCCCCCCCCCCCTTCCTTAAAGATGTTCCTTCAAATATATGTTAAGAAAGGTTTAACTTTAATACCTTGAATATAAGCATAAACATTAATAATAGCACACTAATCTAATCCATATAGGCGATTCCACCTAGTGAAAGGCTCGTATGTTTTAGTTTTTCATCTTTCTCTCGCATAGGTATCATGATGGGCTTGATTATGTTGCTTATATTGTCATATGTCGATTATTATTTGAGATGATTTATGCTGATTGCACGTATTTTGTGCGGGTGAAACTCAGGTGAAGTCGACTTTACGTGAAGTTGATATCTGAGAGCGTTAGATGAAAATTTAGTCAAATCAGTCAAATCATCTAATGGCTCTCAAGTATCAACTTTACGTAAAGTCGACTGCACCTGAGTTTCCACCATTTTGTGCACATAACTCCTAGAGATTAGTTGATAGTACATCGACACACTTACATTTGTAAAAGCATACATTAACCTCCGCTAAGATTTAAATTATTCTTGACTCATGACCGATGTATTTTATAAAATTTGACCCTATGTTTTTTTATGTGAATTTCAAAAACCATATGCTGAATTTACTGAAACAAAAGCGCTTATCGATTTCTTAGTTGCATTTCAACACTGCTGTGGAAAATGATGAATGAATATGAGAAACATTCTTGACAAGGAAAGCTGATAAACAATTTTTCTGTGATCCAGCGATGACCGAATCGAGTATGAGTCGATGTGTTTGGACCTGCTTTGGTGCATATGCTGTAAAGCTTTTTGTCACTCAAGTTCTAGATCTCAGATTTTTAGAGCAGTTGATAAAAGGGTGGATTCAAATATCCTCCTCTTCATTCTCTTCAGAACCTTCATGATCTTAATTTATATATTTGTGAAATGCTAATGTATTAATAGCAGAATTTTGAGATTAGAAAGTGTATATTCAATTATCATATACTTGTTAATAGAAATAGTTAGTTTTTCTAGGATATAAGAGATGGATGGATATGAAGTTGTGAACGCTGCCATATCTAAACTTTGTCCAAGATAATATCAATAAAACAAAGTTTTGACGCAGAAAGTGACATTTCAGCTTCTTTGCTGGTTGAGAGAAAAAGGTGGCTGGTTGTCTTTTTTGCTGTCATTTGGGCAGTTTGGCTAGAGAGGAATGATCGAGTTTTCAATAATCATGGCTCAGGAGTCGTGGAAATAATCAATAAGTCCTTCATGTTCTCTGACGAGTGGTTTGATAGTGCTCCCTTTGGTTATTGATGGTACTCTTCGAGTTGTTAGTAATGTTTGTAACTTGATATTTACTTATGATCTGAACTCTAGTTGCTCCACTTTGCTGTGTCGAACACATTTTAATTTAAAAAAAAAGTGATATTTTAGCAATAACATGAAAAACATTGAGCATTTATATATTTGATTCTTTTGAGGATTTGATTACTAATATGATGTATATGGGTTTTGTGCATATATATTTCTTAAAAATAAAAAACAATAACAACGTCTAATCATGTGAAACCCTTTGAGAGATTAACAAAAAGTTTCCAAAATTTATTTTACCGTAAATAATGAAATTTATAAATAAAATTAAATTTTCATAAGACTTTTTTTTTCCTTACTTGTCACTTGTAAATTAAACTTGCAAGTCGCAAAGACATCTTAATAGAAGAAATAGCTTTGATTTTTGGGTCTGCAATACAATAAAAGATCAACTAATTGTTGCTATTTTTATTTTGTCAAGCACAAGTCCTTTTCTAAATTTTCAAAAAAAGCATTTATAACTTTTTTTATTTATTGGGCCATTTGACAAAAAATACCCCTAAAGGTTGAAGAGGTAGTTTTAAACTTTAACTTGAAATAACAAATCCATTTTCTAATACCAACAAGAAAAAACCACACATACATTTTTACATCCCCAAAAATAAGAAACAAACATGTATCTTTATATTAAAGGAAAGGTCTAAAGGTGAACTTGCTTGTACGATTGAGTGATCAAAGTAAAATTTTCACACATGCATACAACTTGTACGGATAAAAGAAGAATGCAACAAGTTAGAAAATAAAACTTTGAAAATTACTCACAAAGGGGTGGTGGCGCAGTTGGCTAGCGCGTAGGTCTCATAGTTTTAGAGTTATCCTGAGGTCGAGAGTTCGAGCCTCTCTCACCCCACAATTAACATTTTAGATCTGATTTTGTTGAAGTATAACAACTACAACTTCGGGGTCAAATTTCTTGTCAAAAAAAGCTTGCTCAAAAACATCCTGTGAGTTGTCTATGTATATGAAAGAAATTTTTTTACATCTTTACTTCTACCTGTGTAAAGTCAATGGTGGCCGGAATCAACATAGAGTTGATCATCCCCTGCCAACACTGAATTTAAGAACTCGGCATGAGGGTCAGCATCGATGCTAGAAAACAGCGAATTCCAAAAACACTCGGTATTCATACCGGCATCTTGCCTCCACGTTGCTTCCATTGGAAGCAACGCGGCATTGTTTTCATTACCGGAATAGGCCACTGAAGATCGTTGTCCCGATGAGAGAATTTCATAGTCCATAGCTTGAGGTTGTTGCCACTCGGATGAAACACATGCCTGAAAATATATCTCGTAATGTTTGGTGACGAGATTCAAATTTTCTCGAGAAGATATATATAGGGTCAAACAATCACATTAGCTATACATTAAAATCGACAATTAAAATCAGTTACTAATACAAAATATATATTAAAATATATATTTTTAAAAATAAATTAAATAACACATGTATTTATATAAATACATAATAATTAATTTTAATATACAAATAATATTTTTGAGTATATTGATGTTTCCACTCACATTATCAGGAAGGATTGCATCTTCTGTAGTTGCTTGGGTAACACAGCCAGTAATTTCGCTGCATGGTTCATCTTCACATTTTACTTCCTCTTCGATTATGTTGCTTGCTTTTGTCTTGAGCTTCTTTTCCCTTTTCTCAGCATTCATTGTTACACGGCTCAACACGATGTTGCTCTGCGTACAAAAATTGTATCACCCAACGCAATGAATCAACAAGAGATTAAACCATAAGTGTGATAAATGACGAAATAAATTGGATTCAAACAAGTTAATTTGAAGATAAGTCACAAAAATAATTTTTTACTATAATTCTTTTGGTAATAAATTTTTTCAATTGATATTTTTAGGTATAATTTTATTCCGCTCAACATTTTTTTTTTATGTTTTTTCTTGGTTCAACTTAAAATACATAATAAAAACTTCTACTTTACAACAATAAATGAGAAAAAATTTAGAGGATTCATTTTCCATCTTTTTTTTTATATATTTTCTTTTCAGTTCTACTTAAAAAACTGTTTGACAAAAAATAACATTTTTTCACATTATTTAAAAAATAAATTGAAAAATTTTGTTTCCAAGTTGAATAACGAATGAAAAATTTTAAATTTTTTAAAGATAAAAAAATAACTAAAAAAATAATTAAATAATTATTTTTTTTTATAAATTTTGATGTGCAAATAGAATTTTTAAATTAATTACTCTTCTTGGTAGATGGAAACGCGTGAATCATTATTATACCATGTCATTAAATCAATGAATAAATGCAGCATGAATCCTCTTAAATTTTCTTTGTCAAATGTGTACAGGAGAGAAAAAAAGGTTATAGGAAAAAATGCATTTCTCTATGAACATAAATACTTAATGGTAATATTGTTATATGAACATATTGAAGACGGAACTAGATTAAATTTTAGGAAAGACTGAAGGAGCTAAAAATTTAATTTTATAATAACACAAAATAAAATAAAATTTTTAAAAAATACTAAACTAAAATTTATACATAATTTATATAAAAAAAAACATTAAAATTTAGAGGCCATTACCTTCCTTTTGTTGCATAAGGTTTCGCCCCTCAACATATCAATGGCTAGTTCCTCAGTCCAAAACTAATTTTAGAAAAAAATCTAAAATAAAAAATTAATAAATTAATATTTTAAATATAACTTTTAAAAATAATTTTCATTACAAAACAAAACTCAAACAAGAATAATTTATTATTTATCAATCTTTTAATTTTAGAAGTGATTAATTTTTAAATTCGCAACTTTCCCTCTCAAAGAACAAAACCCATCATCTACCATGTAAACTAAAAAATTTATCTAAAAAAATAGAGAGAAAATGAGTGAGAAAAGAATGAATGAAAGGAAAATAAATAAAATATAATATTTTTTTTTATTTAATTATCAAAAAAAATTTGTGTAGATTTTACTAAATTTTTGTTTTCATTACAAACAAAAAAACAAAAAAAATATTATATTTTTTTATATTTTTAATATTATCTTTAGTTATATTTATTATTACTAATTATTAATACAAATTTAATTTTAATATATTATTATAATAAAAATTTATATTTAAATATTATATATATTAAAAAATAATTTAAATAAAAAATATAAAATTATAATATTTTATAATATTAATAAGATATAATAAAATATAAATAAATAAAAATATTTATATTTTATTTTGTAATAAAAATATTAATATAATTTTATTTTATATTACTGTTATAATTTATTTATTATTCAAATAAAATTTTTTTATTTTATTTATTTATTTTTTATTCATTCAAACAATATACAAATAATTTTATTTTTTTTATCTAAGCAAAAAATTTGTTTAGATATAGAAAAAACCAAAAAATAGAATTATTTATATGTTATTTGGATAAAAAAAATAAAAAAATGTTTGAATAAAAAAAATAAAAAATCGTAATAGTATAAAATTACGTTAAAATTTTTATAATAAAATAAAATATAAATATTTTTATTTATTTATGTTTTATTTTATTTTATAAATATTATAAAATATTATAATTTTATATATTTGACTTAAATTATTTATTTAATACATATATAATATTTAAATATAAATTTTATTATAATAATATATTAAAACTATTAAAACTAAATTTATGTTAAAAATTATTAATAATAAAAAGACTATGGATAATATTATAAATATACAAAAAATAACTCTTTTTTTTTTACTTGTAATGAATGAAAATTTTTTTGGTAAGACACACGTTAACACTATGTTTGAATATAGAAAAGAAAATGAAAGAAAAAATATAAAAAAAATAATAAAAGAGAAAATAAAAGAAAAAATAGAGTTAATTTATGTGTTATTTAAATGAAAAAAAATAAAAAAATATTTTTTTATTTGGATAAAAAAATAAAAAAATTATAATAATATAAAATTAAATTAATTCTTATAATAAAATAAAATATAAATATTTTTATTTATATTTTATTGTATTTTATAAATATTATAAAATATTATAATTTTATATATTTAATTTAAATTATTTATTTAATACATATATAATGTTTAAATGTGAATTTCTATTATAATATATTAAAATTATCAAAACTAAATTTATATTGATAATTATTAATAATAATAGAATTATAAATAATATTATAAATATACTAAAAAATAACATTTTTTTTGTTTTCTTACCTGTAATGCACAATTTTTTTTTTGTGAAACCTATACAAAAATTTTCTCTTTTTATCAGTGAAACCTATACGAAAATTTTCTTTCTTTTTATTTTTTTAGCATCCAAATAAAGAAAAATAAAAATTTTCACTCATTTTTTTTCATTCATTTTTTTTCTCTTATTTTTTCTTGAACCAAATATAGTATAATTTTTCTTTCATTTTTTTAGCATCCAAGCAAAAAAAAATAAAATAAAATTTTTCTTGGGGTGTGTTTGGAAAACTCGTTAGAAGGGAAGAAGTACGTTTAGATTTCTTGAAAGCTTCAACTTTTGGTTTGGCAAAATTTTTTTCCATGAATGGAGAAGTGATTCTGCTGCCAAAACCAACGTTTACAAGAAGCAACTATGTTTAGCTTCTGCGTTTTCCTAACGAGCTTTTTAGCCATGATACTAACCATTTATTTATCTTTTACCAACTTTATCCTTCATGTATGTTATTATATTATTTATAAAATTCTTGTTATTCCTATTTATATGAACTCTATTTTTTTTTATTTTTTTTTTATTTTTTTCAACTGTTTGTTTGATATTATACACTTTTATAATTGTGATTTTTGTGTATTATGTTTGTTATTATCTTTTTATAATATGATTTATTGATTCTATTAGGTAAAGTAAATTAAACAAGAAATTAATTGTAAATAATAATAATAATAAAAAATTATAGCATACTAAAAAAAGAGTACTAAAAATACTAAAAATATACTATATAAAAAGATCATCAAAAATTTTTAGATTTGTTTCAATTACTATAAAATAAATATTTAATTTTTTTATTATTTTTAGTACTCTCTTTTATAATTGTAATTCTCATATACTATGTTTTAGTGTAATTTTTTATAATATAGATTATGATTCTATTAAAAAAATTAAATAAAAAATTAATCATAGATAATAATAAAATCATAAACGTTAGATTCCAAATTAATATTAAGAATAAGATTATTGAGAGTACTAGAATAAAAGTACGATGTAAAAAAATACTAAAATAACATTCTTAGTTAATACTTAAAAAAATGTAACATATTTGATTAAATATTCTTTTATATATTTATAAAATTTATATTGTTTTATTTTTATTTAAAAATATATTTTATCTATTTTTATGTTATTTTTATTTTAGTAAGTAAATATTAATTTTATTATAAAATTAACTAATAAGATTTATTTAAATATCTAAATTAAAATTATAAAATAATATAAAAAAATTATTTAAGTTGAAGTCTATTTTAATAATTTTTTATCTAAAAGTGATTTTAAATGGTATAAGACAAACAAAATTTATTTTACTATAATCAATTTTGATATAAAAATTACCAAACATAAATCACTTTAACACAAACTTACTTTTTATCAAAATCAAGTTTGCAAAATCAATTTTATACAAACTCTCATTTATAAACTGTAATCCAAACACACACTAAAAGCGTTAGAAATAGAAAAGACTTTAAGACAGAAAAAAATGATGTGAAAAGATTCTCACTTTTTAATTCAATTATGAAATGTATGAATGCTTTACTCAGTTGTGATGTCAAGAATAAATTGGACTTCTGATTTATATTTAAAAAATTAAAAAAATTTACAGTACACAAACCAAACTCCAATTTGTGTTTTAGACAATTAAAAAAATTTTAATATTAAAATCGAACTATTCGATTTTTGTTTTCAAAATAAAAAAAATTTAAAAAAATAAATCAAACCCTCCGATTTTTTCTCTCACACAAATAAGACCATTTGATTTGTGTTCTTAATTTTTTTAATAAAAAAATCGTCCATTTTCTTCGCTTCATAGCTCAAAAAATATTATTTTCACGTTCATGTCTAACACCACCTACTTTCATAACTATGTATAACACACACAGAATTTACATATCCAAAAGATTGAGGCAAAGATTCCACAGTTTACAACAAAACCAATAATAGAGGGAAAAAAATTGGCGAATTAATTTCATTTCCAATACAATCTCTTACCTGGCAAGAACCTACCTTTTGATGAAGTGCATGATATTCATGAAGAACCCAATTGGTTTTGACATTATGTGGACGCTTGTAGAAAACTAGTGTTCTTTTTGTACCTATGACACTGTCTGTCCCTGTTCTTTTGATGATTCTCTCTTTTCCTGTGATCTTCCAATATCCCATGTTGGTTTTTCTGTTACATCGCTTGTTTTTCATGTATTTCAATTCATTGAAGAAAAACCATTCTTGATCATCCGATTTCACCTTCGATTGTTCTATAATATAATTCAACCAAGTATAAACTACGACTCTCAAAATAAAAAACAACAATCTAAGATTACTAATATACTAAAGATTAAAACTTTACATATTTTTGTTAGAAAACTTTATAAAGATCAAAGTTATAAAGTTTTTATAAAACAATAGTAATAAGGTAGAGGAACCTGGCAAATCCCAAGGATCAAAGTTACAAAGATCAACTTGGGAAATAGTGTTCTTAATCTCTGCATCATTTCCCAAATGCTTGTTATTGAGATAGTGAATTAAAAGTTCCTCTTCTGTTGGACGAAACCTATATCCAACAGGTAGAACCCTAGTTTCTGCCATTGTTGAGAAATCTATTACAACAAGCTTAATGGCATGGAAGCAAAAACAAGAACTAACTTGCAAAATGAAAAAAAAAAAAAAGAAGGAACAAGGAAGAAGAACAATTGATGCAAGAAAAAGAACAAGAAAAGGAGAATATTTTTTTAATTAACCAAAAAAAAAAGAAAGGAGAAGGAAAGAGGCAGAGAAATGTGAAGTGGAGCGAAGTGAAAATTATAAGAGTATTTATATAACTTAACTTCACTTCACATTTCTCTGCCTTGTGTTTTTATTTTATTTTTTATCAAAATAATTTTTTTAATATTTTAAAAGTAGCATCAACAAATATTAAATATTTTAAAAAATTATTTTTTATTATATTTTTTAATTAAATATATTTTTTTAATAAATTAGATCATGTTTTATATTTAAATAAAATATATAAAATATGTATAATTAAACTTATTACATAATAATACATAAACTGATAAAAGTTAATAATATGATTTCACACCTCAAAATTTTGGTCGGTTTTCTCACCGACTCTAGCTCTAGCATGAAAATTCTTTTGCGGTTCCCATTTCATTTATTTTCTTTTCATGTTTTCTAGCAAAATAAATTAAACCAGTAAAACAATTTCCGAGTTTACTTATCCTTTTTTTTTCTGCCTTAACGAACACGCCGTTAATTTTCATTTTTTTTAATTAAAAAATCAGATTGCATGTAAATGTTAGTAACTCGCTACGTGTTACAAAAAGACTAATCACCCCTTTAACCGCCTTAATGTAGTGTTTGGTTCAAGAGAATACGGAAAAAAAATATAAGAAAAAAATGAGTGAAAAATTAAAATTTTTTTTATTTCAATCACAAAAAAATTAAAAAATGAAAAAAATGTAGTGACGTACAGTCAATTTTTTTTCCCATGAAATGAAAATAGATAAAAAAAAAAAAACAAATAATGATACAATTATATATTTGTTCAAAATTTTTTATTTTATTTTCTTTTAAATCTGAAAATTCATCTCCTATCTTCTCTTTATTTTTACTGTCACAAGCACCATCAAAGTCTCATCGTCGTTGTTCACAACGCCACTGTGGCATCATTATCGTCGTCACAGGTCTATTACAACTACATCTTTTTCTTCTCAAGATGAAGGTGAGTTTTTTCGTCATTTTCGTCGTTTCTTCCAAATTAAGTAATTCTTTTGAATCGATATTTTACTTCTTCAATCGAAGTTGTAGAGGTTTTCTATCCATTTTCTGATTTTTGTAATTGTGGATTCTTTTTTAATTTGAGTTGGCTTAGATGGATTGTCGTAGGAAGCAATAATGCAAGCACGTTTTTGTTTTTTGGAATGCTACTTTTCCGTTGCCTTTGAGTTGGTTCATTGTTTTTGACGTGTGTGAGAGAAGTCTATGTTAGATTCAATTCATGCTGCAACTGCTATTGGATCAAAAAATGAATTCCCCCAATGATGTGAAATATGGCAAATTGATAACAGTTGTGTACAATGCTGCAGTGGTTGTTCCATGATTGAATTAATTTATGATTGAATTAATTGATGATACATACTAATGATTACTTGAGATGATGCTGGACTATTTGTTATATATGATGTAATAATAAATTGATGATAATATATGTGGATTGTTTGAGTAATTTGTGTCTGAATTGCTATGTTGAGTAATGCAAAAAATTTTTATTTTATATGAGTATACTTAAATGTGAAAGTGACAAAAAATAGTGATTTATTAATTCTGAGTATTTATGACTGATTTAATCTTTTTAATAAGTCATAATAGGTAAAAGAAAGTTAGAATGCAAGGTTAAAGTGAGTGAAAAGCTAGGAATTAATTTTTGACCTCTCAAAACTCGAGGTTACATGTTGCAGTCTTGCAGAACTATGCAGTTTCAGATAGCATTTTGTGAATAAAACTGGGAGAAATTTAGCTACTCAAAATAAGTGAAATTATTTTTCTATGAAACCTTGAGATGTCTAGATTGTTTCCCTAAAATTTTAGAATTTTTCGATGTGTGGTTTGGGAGATATGAATTTTAGGAAATGGTCATTTTCTGCAGAAATAATGTTGTCCGAATTCTGAAATAACAACTTCAAAACCACATATCTGAAAATCTTTGGAGGTGCAACTAAAGAGGGGTGAAATATTAGGATATATAGTATTTTATGTCCAAATTTAAGGGCAATTCGAGTTTTTTAGAAAAAGGTGTGCCTTTTGGAAGCAGGACTGTTCACTGTTGTGACAACACCCTTTCCTTAAAATAAAATCATATTTCGAGAGGCATAACTTTTTTTAGAAAAGTGAAAATGCTCTAAGACTTGAAATGGGTGAAATATGGGTAAGGGGTTAAGTACTTTTTTCGTCTTTAACCTCTTGGGTGAAAATCAAAATCGTCCCCGACCTTTTTTGTTATTAAAATCATCATCAACATTACAAAACGTTATAAAATCATCCTTTTGTCCATAATAATTTTTGAAATGACATAAAAACCCTTTCCTATTATCACTACCCAGTACCTACAGTACCCCACCCATTACCCCTACCCCCCATTACTCCTTTCCACCTAAAACAGAAAAACCAAAATGAAGAAAAGGAACAACAGAGGGAGAAGAAAGAAAAGGAAAGGAAGAAGAGGGAGGTGATGGCAGGGGAAGAGGGTAGCCGCTGCCGTCGCGTTGTGGCTGTAGGACTTGTCGCGATGGGCTTGTCGTTCTTCGTCTCTCTCTCTCTTCTGTTGAGGCTTGTCGCGCCGCCGTCGCTGGTGTTCTCCATCGCCGTCGTCGCCGGGGTTCAGCCGCTTCGTCGCTGCTACGCCAACCCTCTGCTGCTCCCCTCATCTTCTCTATGCATCCATGTGCTTTCTCTCCGCCGTTGCGGGGCTTGGGCTCTGGCTCCTCTCCCATCACGCTATGTTCTGCTGCGCCGCCATTGTTAGAGTTTCAACCACTTCGTCGTCACTGGGCAAGGGTTTCGTTGCTCCCCCATCATTGCTGTACACCTGCTCTGTCTCTACTATTGCTGGCAAGGGTTTTGTTCTTCATTTTTTTATGTTTTTTTAATTTTTGAAGAACATAAACATTATTTCTTTCTTTCTAATTTTTTTAATTTATGTTGTTTCTGATTTTGAATCTGAAATTGCAGTTGATGATTGCTGAATTATTTTTAATTTCAAATTTTTGTTAAATTTATTTTGTTGATGATTTCTGTTAAATTGCTAAATTATTGTTGTTGATGATTTCTGTTAAATTGCTGAATTGTTGAAAAAAAAAGGGTTTAGGTGGAAAGAAAAGGATTGGGGGTAGTTGGTAGGTGGTAGTGATTTAGGATGATGAACTGGTAATAGAGAGAAAGATGTGATGGTTATGATGCCAATGGTGATGGTTATGGTGATAGTGGTGGTGGCCATAAGGAAAGGAAGAAAGAGATGCGTAGCAATGGTGATGATGATGCAGAGGTTAGTGGTGAGGGTAGGGAGGGTTTTTCAATTTTTGTTTAAGGAAAAAATTGTCTACAAAATATTGTTTATGGATAAAAGGATGATTTTATAACGTTTTGTAATGTTGAGGATGATTTTAATAACAAAGGGGATGATTTTAATTTTCACCCAAGACGTTAAGGACGAAAAAAGTACTTAACCATATGGGTAAGTGCACTTCAACCACACCAAAATTTAGGAGAATCCAACCAAAAGATAGATTTTATATGATTTTTCTAAATTAGTGACTGCTTGCTGTTTTTCTAAAGTGTACTAAATTAGTGGCCAATTTTTAAAAAATCATATAAAATTAATTTTTTAGAACGTAGTTGCCAAACCAAAACCAAAGTACACTTTAGAATTTCTATTTAAAATAAATAATAATATATTAGGATTTTTTTCCCCTTTATTTTATATGTATATATAATATGTTATACCCCTTTTGTCACTTTTTGAGTACTTTTATTATTAATATGTCCACTCTAAATATTATATTTTCATAGATGGATATTAAAAATTTCGAAGATACGAATGTCATACATGAATCAGATTTTCAAGTAAATCAAATCACTTCTATTGACCAATATCATCCTAAACCAATACAAACATTAACTCGTGTTAGCGAAGAGTTAGAAAAGAGACAACATATATGCGTCACATCTGTTTCATGTGTTATATTGCATGTATTGTATACTTTGGAATTATTATCACAATAATATAGGCCTAGGCAAATTAATGATAACAACTTGGACAGAGAAATTAGGCGTACTCAGCTATTGACACGGTTATTGAAATCTGAAAAATGCCGAGATGTCATATGTATGGGCCCTGAAGCATTTAGGCAGTTGTGTCAAAAATTAAGAGGAACTGGTAGAGTCAAGGATTCAACTCGCTCTACGGTTGAAGAGCAAGTAGCTAAATTCCTACATATTATAGGGCACAATGTGAAAACTAGAACCATGTCTTTCTTCTTTCACCGCTCAGGAGAGACAATTAGTCGTTACTTTCACAACGTCCTAAATGCTATTCTATCGTTAGAGGGAGACTTCTTCAAGCAACCATCTAGTGAGGATGTTCCTTATGAAATACTTCATAATAGTCAATTCTATCCATTTTTCAAAGTACTAAATCTTTTAATTTACTTAGTGAATTTTATGTAATTGTCAACGAAATAATTATAAAATTGTTATGTTAATATGTCAATATACTTTCTAAAAAAAGACTTCATTGGAGCCATAGATGGTACTCATAGTCGTGTGAAGGTACCAAGGGTGGAAGCCCCTCGTTTTTGCAGAAGAAAAGATCACCCCACTCAAAATGTGTTAGTTGTCTGTGGGTTTGATATGAAATTCACTTATGTGTTGTCTGGTTGGGAAGGAACTGCCTCTAACTCAAAAATTTTGAAAAATGCTCTAAGTAGGAAATATCCACTTCGAATCCCCGAGGGTCTGTGATAGTGTAATTTATAAAATTGTTTGCATAAATTCAAATTCATAGACACAGTATGTTATACTTTATTTTTTTTTATAAGTAACGTCGCGCAGGGCCTAAAGAAATAAGAAAAACTAGACTACTACCAATCTTTCAAACTTAACACCACTTGCATCAGCAAGAAGGTGGTGAAACAAGCATAGAGGGGGCTGCTTGAAGAACTTAATTCCAGCAACTTCTCCTTGACCCAGCTTGGCGAGAGCATCGGCACAGAAATTAGCCTCCCTGTAGATATATTTTACTTCTACATTATCCATCTTTGCCAAAAACTCCTTGATCGACCGGACGAGAGAAGAGCTACCATGGCTCTCCGGAGACACCTTCTGAACCAGCGTTACAGTAAATCAAGAGTCTGATTCCACCACTAATTTCGTGATCCTTAGCTCAGAAGATAGCTTAATCCCAACATAGAAGCCCCATAGTTCAGCCATGGTTATGGTACATGTTTCGATATTCATAGTGAAACCAGCAATCGTGCGTCCGGCCCAATCCCTAATAATACCTCGGCAAGCGCCTCTGCTACCAGGATAAACGACTGACCCATCTACATTCAATTTATTCCAATCCCAATTTGGTGCCTCCCATCCGACAAGCTCCTCTCTGGTAAGATTTAGTAAGCTACTACTGTGCTCTGTTATGCTCAAAGTAATGCTATAATTTTCTGTAATTTTCTTTATCATTTGGTGAAGTTGATTGTTTGGCAGAGTCTCATCTCTGAAAATGAAATCATTTTGACACTTTCAGACTATGTTGCACGTCGTGACGAAGATGATGGGCCACGGAGTCCCATATTGCTTTCGAGAGACCAACGAAAGATTAGTACTAAGCCATTCCTAAAAGGATTGGGAGAAAAAAATTTCCTGTGCATTTCTGTTTACTATGCTAATCCATGCCGTACAGATGTAGAGGCAATCGCGTAAGGCGTGGAGCACAGTCTCTTCCTCTCCGCAGCATCTTAGATAGTCGTTGTTGTCTATGAGGTTTCTGCTCTTCCTCCTGTTGTTGGTAAGCAAAGCTTCATGGGTAAGGAGCCAACAGAAGGTTTTCAACCGCTAAGTTATTTTTCCAAAACAATTTGTGTAACTTGTTATTATTATCCTTGTTACTGAAGAGAGCCTCATAGGTTGATTTAATTGTAAACTTGCCATCTGCTGTTGGAAGCCACCCCACAGTGTCTACTCCAATGTCATGATTGGGGGATTTTAAAATTCTAATGTGCTCTAGAACATCCTCAGGCAAAACCTGACTAATTTTTGTCCAATTCCAAGTATTCTGAGAAGTAATATAATCGCACAACCTTTCTCCAAGCGTTTCTTCATTTGAGGTTAATGGTAGACTAAGTTTCTTAATTTGTAAATTCCTAGGATATAATGGTCCTCCCAAAAAGAAATGCTTTTTCTGTCACCTATTCTCCAAATTAGGTTTCCTTGAAAATTTTCCAGATCTTTGTTATTCCAATCCAAGCGTTTGAGCTGCTAGTCTTCTTATGGACTTTGGATATGATGTTGTCTCCTCCTGCATACTTTGCTCTCATCACCTGAACCCATAGGGAATCCCTTTTGTAGATTAAGCCACAAGCAAGTTTCATAAGAAACAGTTGATTGGTCTCCTGTGCCCTTCGAATCTCCAGTCCACCTTCCTCCTTTGGTTTACAAATTTTCTCCCAACTTAAAAGATGGACCTTTCTATCATTGCCCCATAGGAAGTCCCTACAGAGTTTATCTATTTTAGCACAAACCGCCATAGGAATCTTCATAATCTGCATACAGTAACTAGGAATGGTTGATAACACCAATTGGATAAGGGTGCATCTCCCTGCAAAAGATAGAGATTTCTTATTCCAGCTAGATAACTTGGCTTGCATGCGGTCAAAGATGAATTGAAAATGACGCTGGTTATACTTCTCCGTGATCAAAAGTACTCCTAAGTATTTCCCCAGATTAGCCGTTAGGGTCATTCCAAGCCCCTGGCTTAGTTGCTGCTTAATATTATTAACATTCTTATAAAAATAGACACAAGACTTGTGGAAGATGATTCTTTGTCACAAGCTCTCGCAAAAAGGGTGTAAGATCTCCTTAATCGTTCGCACTTGTTCACTAGAAGCTTTAGCAAAGAGAACCAAATCATCTGCAAAACAAAGATGAAATATTTTAGGCTCACTTCTAGAAATAGTTATTGGCTCCCATTTTTTATCAGCAACTATTTTATTAATAAGGTGGGATAAATGCTCAATACACAGAACAAAAAGATAAGGTGAGAGGGAATCTCCCTGTCTAATCCCTCTGGTTGGGGAGAATGTTTCAGAGGATGATCCATTCCAAAGGAGATTCATGGTGGGGGTAGAAATGCAGTGGGTAATGACATTAATGATTCCTTCTGGGATACCGACGTCTTTTAGACTATCCACCACAAAATTTCTGTTTAACCTGTCGTAAGCCTCTCTAGGTTGATCTTTATAGCTATGATTCCTTTTCCTTGATTCCTATTACGCATGGTGTGAACCACCTTCTACACTACTAGAATATTTTTTGCACTTATCCTGTCAGGAATAAAACAAGATTGAGTGTTAGAAATAAGCACAGGCATATAATTTTTACGTCTAGAGGTAATAATTTTACTGACCACTTTATAGCAAACATTACATAGTCTGATAGGTCTAAAATGACTAAAATTTTCAGGTACTAAAATTTTAGAAATGATTATAATAAGAGTCTTGTTAACTTCATTAATATTTTTGGGTTGCTGAAAAATAGACTTCACCCAGTTTTTGAGGGATTCAGCAACAATATTTCAAGACTGCAAGTCGCAAAGACATCTTAATAGAAGAAATAGCTTTGTTTTTTTAGGTCTATAATACAATAAGAGATCAACTAGTTGCTATTTTTTTGGGTGATTGAGAGGGCCTAAGCCCAAAAAAAGGAAAACAAAAGGACAAAATTAAAAGGATACCCTTGTGGCAAAAAAAAAAGGGGTACCCTTAAAGGTTGAAGAAGTACTTTTAAACTTTTACTTGAAATAACAAATCCATTTTCTAATACCAACAAAAAAAAAAAAATACACACATACATTTTCACATCCCCAAAAATAAGAAACAAATATGTATCTTTGTATTAAAGGAAAGGTCTAAAGGTGAGTTTTTGGGTGAACTTGCTTGTTCCATTGAATTGTCAAAGTAAAATTTTAACACATGCATACAACTTATATGGATAAAAGAAAAATGCAACAAGTTAAAAAATAAAACTTTGAAAATTACCCACAAAGGAGTGGTGGCGCAGTTGGCTAGCGCGTAGGTCTCATAGCATTAGAGTTATCCTGAGGTCGAGAGTTCGAGCCTCTCTCACCCCACATATTTGTTTGCAATAAATATATATTTTTTAGGATATAAACACTTCGCATATTCAATTAAACATTGACAAATATATCTATAAAAATTTATCAATTTGGTTGCTTTTTCCAATTAGAATCAAATTGATAAATTTTTATAGATATATTTAATGCACATATCATGTGTTTTATTCCAGGGCTGCTGGAAAAATTTTGCAGGAATACCATCGCTCCCCAGAGCCTTCCAGCTTTTTATATAAAAACTGGCAGCTTTAACTTTCTCTTGGGAGACCTCTTTTGAAATATCAGCATAATTCCTGCTAACAAGCTTCGGAAAATAGCCAGACAGGGGAAAAGGATTGTAGTTTGAATCCATAGAGTATAAGATCTTGAAAAAATCAACCCCTCATCTCTTTAACTGCTCAACATCATTAATCTATTCTCTTGAATCATTCTTAAGGGTTGTTATCCTATTTCTTTTCCTTCTACCATTTGCTCTGTGATAAAAGTATCTAGTATTTTTATCACTAAACTTGATGTTGTTACTCCTTGATAGCTGTTGCCAATAGACTTTCTCTTGCACTGTAATGCCCTCGTATTCCTGCCAAAGCTCCTTTTGGAGCTTATCAAGAAAAGGATTCGGATTGAAGGAAAGACTGTTGGTGATTCCCTCCAATCTTGATAGGATTCTTTGTTTTTTCCTGAAATATAGCCAAATACTTCTTTGTTTTTAACACATGCATGCAACTTATACGGATAAAAGAAAAATGCAACAAGTTAGAAAATAAAACTTTGAAAATTACCCACAAAGGGGTGGTGGCGCAGTTGGCTAGCGCGTAGGTCTCATAGCATTAGAGTTATCCTGAGGTCGAGAGTTCGAGCCTCTCTCACCCCACATATTTGTTTGCAATAAATATATTTTTTTTAGGATATAAACACTTCGCATATTCAATTAAACATTGACAAATATATTTATAAAAATTTATCAATTTGGTTGCTTTTTCCAATTGGAATCAAATTGATAAATTTTTATAGATATATTTAATGGACATATCATGTGTTTTATTCCAGGACTGCTGAAAAAATTTTGCAGGAATACCATTGCTCCCCAGAGCCTTCCAGCTTTTTATATAAAAACTGGCAGCTTTAACTTTCTCTTGGGAGACCTCTTTTGAAATATCAGCATAATTCCTGCTAACAAGCTTCGGAAAATAGCCAGACAGGGGAAAAGGATTGTAGTTTGAATCCATAGAGTATAAGGTCTTGAAAAAATCAACCCCCATCTCTTTAACTGCTCAACATCATCAATCTATTCTCTTGAATCATTCTTAAGGGTTGTTATCCTATTTCTTTTCCTTCTACCATTTGCTCCGTGATGAAAGTATCTAGTATTTTTATCACTAAACTTGATGTTGTTACTCCTTGATAGCTGTTGTCAATAGACTTTCTCTTGCACTGTAATGCCCTCGTATTCCTGCCAAAGCTCCTTTTGGAGCTTATCAAGAAAAGGATTCGGATTGAAGGAAAGACTGTTGATGATTCCCTCCAATCTTGATAGGATTCTTTGTTTTTTCCTGAAATATAGCCAAAGACTTCTTTATTCCAAGTTTTAGCTTCCTACATGAAATTGGCAATATTCACAGTGAAGCTATTTATGTTGTTCCAACTTCTTTTAACAAGGTTATTGTAGTCCTCATGAAGGACCCATGGAGCAGGAACCGAAACGGTTTGTAGCCCTCATCTAAAGTGGCCATCTGAAAATCAAGCAAAATAGGGAGTGGTCAGATTTAAGTTTAGGCAAATGTTTAACCCCAACATCTTTGAAACAGTTAGTAAAATCAAGGTTGCTAAGAAAACGATTGAGTCTTTTCTTAATATTATTCCTTTGCCGAGTAAAAGGGGACCCTGAAAAACCTAAATCATTTAGTTCACACTTATTAATACAGTTTAAAAACTACTAGTATCTACAGATAAGTTGGACGAACTCCCTGAGTCGTCAAGAGTAAGAGTTGAGTTGAAGTCTTCCCCTAAACACCAAGATCCAGTTAAATTTTCTGCAATGTCTTCAATAATCTCCCAAAGTGCTCTCCTATTCGCTACTTGGCGGCTTCCGTATATGGCAGTGAAAAACCAAGGGGCCTCATCACCCCATTGGAGTTCTAGGTGGACCAGTTGTTTATGAACCAGAATTGGTTTAGCCTTCCAAAGAGCCGATTTCCATGAACACCATATTCCTCCTGAGAAGCCTTCAGCCTCACTTACACACCAAGCATCAAAGCCAAACCTTTTGATGACATTCTCAACCTTCCTGCCAGATATGTGAGTCTCCAAAAGGATGTAAAAACTAGATTTGTATCTAGAATTTAAATCTGAGAAGATAGTATGAAACTCTTTTGTCAAGGCTCCTCTACAATTCCAAATAATTATGTTCATCACAACAATCTAAAAATTAAAGTAAAACCCGAAACCCAAATAAAACAAGGGAAATGAAATTCCCTATTCCAAGACTAACAGGAGGCTATCAAGCTTCCATATCTTGGACATAGTTAACCTCTGATTCGGCTCCATTGGGAGGAACAACATTCTGCATCTACATCTCTGTAATCATATCAGTAGACATAATTATGGCGTCGGTTTGTTCAGGTTGTTTATCTTTGTAAGTGCTAACTTGTTCCCCTTTCGTTGCCTCTCCCATAAGTTTAGATATGAGGAAAGCTGAGTTAGGGTCCAAGTTTTCATTAGTGGAGATGACCTGTCCTTCTATTTGTTTGCTGTAAGTGTCTTTATCAAGCCTGCTGGACTGTTGTAAGCAATCTTGATGATTGTCATCTTTTTTACCATATAGATTTGGTTTTGTTGATATATCCCCTGGAATGAAGGCTGAGTTTGCTGTTTTTCTTTGTTACTTTTGTTTGAGACGTGACTTGTCTGGTTTGTTTTGCTTTGATCATTATTCTTGAGTTTGGTAGGAATATTTTTTGTGCTCTGTTTAGGTCCAAATTTGGCATTCCTTTGACTGAATTCCTCCCTAGTGTGTGGCTGCATTTTCTTTTAGGTTGCTGCTTTGACATTGCTTTGGCTAGGTTGATTTTTTCTTTGGCTAGGCTTTCTTCCTTAGATTTCTCAACCTCGTCACTTGCTCTTTCCTGATTCAGGATTTCAAATCTGGATCCATATCCTTTCTTATCCTTGGCATTAATTGTCTTATTAATTTTTTTATTCTTTTTTCTTTGAGCTTTTCTGACTACCATCCATGGGCCAAAGGGGCTTTCTTCACTTATTTGAGCATGATCCACCGTTGGAATAGACAGCTGGAGGGGTTGGTTTTGGTGTGGGTCAATAGCGGTATCCTTGGAATTTTCATTAATGATACCCGAATTTTCTCTTTCCCTTTTTGCGTATTCTGAAGATTTTGTTCTTGCTTCTGGTTGCCACCGGTATTGCTATCCTCCTTGTGGTGGTTCCGACTATCATCACCATTCTGAACTGATTTTTCTCTTGTGCCTTGCTTTTTCAATTCTAGACAGTCATCATCTTATACCCGTATCTTCCACAATTAAAGTAGATTTGATGCACACCTTCATACACTAAAATAAAACTCTTTTTCTAAAGCTGTAAAAGATGAAATCAATTGCTTCCTCAAATCAATTTCTACATATATTCACACAAATTTTCCTCTCAAGTGAATGGATGTGAGCTCATCAACCCGAAGCATGGTCCCCAAGGTTTTTACCACCTTCCATAGGAAATATCTGTTATAGAGTTCTGCCGAAAGGTTAGGAATACGAATCTAAACTGTCACTTTCTGGACTTTCGTCTCTTGAGGCATGAACAAATGTCTCCATCTTTGAATTAACAAATAATGGTCAGCTATCATCCAAGGACCCTCAAATAAGGCATGTGCATAATCGTGTTGATTAGAAAACCTAACCAGAAAGAATCCCCTTTGCAAATCCATCACTCTCGTAGTTTCTTTTATAGCCCACCGCTTATTTATCCATCTTACCATGGCATGTGGATTAATATTTTTCCCTAATGGTTTGACAATTAGGGCCTGTTTCCATGACCTGCACCAGTCATCATATTCTTCAAGAGTAACCTCGATGTTTGGTTTAGGACTGAATGGAGCTTGATCACTAAGATCCAAATCCAAGGACTCACTCTCTAACATGTACTCTTTTGTCGCCATCTATCATATTGTTTTTAATAATTGATTATGTGTTTCTTATTGTCATAAAGTATCAGTATATCTTCATGCATTTGAAGAAGATATCATTTTCTGTTTTATTTATGTTAACACATGGTTGAAAATCACTTTATATATATATACTTTGAGATTGATTGGTTGTTTGAATAGAAAGATATTGATAAAATATATTATCATGATCAACTCTGATCTTTGTGTTAATTTATCTTTGTTGTATATATTTGTGCAGGAATCATAATACTTGAAAATATTTGGGAACAACGAGGACACTACTTAGTACAAGTAGAAATTGATCATGTGTTAATATCTTTAATTAGGGAAAACTTTCTTTTTTTGAAATAGATGGGTACAGATGGCTCAAGCTATGTAGAATTAATTTTTTAAAAGTAGGCGTATGCTGATGACTCTAACCATGAAGAATTATCCTTTTTGAAAGTGTTGTGTGGTGATAAAATAGTACTCTCCTGGAGTCCTAGTCGTTGTTACTCTTTTGGCGTTTTGTTATATGTTTATAAAAATTGTATATGATTTTTTGTCGCACGTAATAAGAAAGAAATGCTAGCCACTTTTGATAATATTTTATTTTGTAAATACGATTTAGTGAAACTTTTTCTTAAATATGATTAAGGAGATTAATGATGTAAAGTATGAGTAGTTTTTATTATTCTTTTAGAAAATTATTCATTTGAATATATTTAAAAAGAATGATATATATTTTTATTTATGATATTTAAAAGACAATAGAAAAGGATAAATTCAAAAAAATATTATTGTTATAATACGTTAAAATTCTGAAATACAATTGGGATCACATTTTTTTATTAGAAAAATAATTTAAATACATTAGTATATTATAATTTATATATAATATAAGAAAGGATATTAATGTAATTTCACTTAGTTATGATTTTTTCTCTTTTTACTTTTTCTTCCATTCAAACAAAAGAAAAATTTTCTCCTATTTTTTTGAAAGTTTTGCAGTATCTGAATAAACGAATAGTTGATTGTAGATGACATATTAGTCATAATTTTGTGTGATAATCATAGGTCTGTTTTGACAGAGATCAGATGGAATAAGATAATTGATATATAAATCGGCCTTTCTTGAGCCATAATAGATTGTCATTTGACCTTTATTGACAAAGGTGCAGGTAGGCTTGCCTCATTAAAACCTCTCCAAGCAAAATTCTTATTTTTGAAAAAATCTTAGGAGTAGGAAAAAGAGTGCAAGTCTGTCTCTGTCTTTAACTGTAATATTGCTTTAAAGAGGAAATATTCCAAGTGTTAGGCAAATTTGTACTATCTAAATATTGGAGTTTATATGCTCCATTTCCTAGGACTTCAATAATTCAGAGTGGGCCTTCCCATTTGGTTGTAAGTTTTTCATGAGATTGAGGTCGTCTGGCTTGCTCAGTTTTTCTGAGTACGAGGTCGTCGACTTGAAATGAGTGAGAATGGACCTTCTGATTGTATCACTGAGCTATGTTGTGTTGCATTGCTCGGTGACGAAAAGTTGCTATATCTCGGATTTCTTCTATGGAATCGAGGTCTAGTCACCGAGCTTCATTTTGGTTGGTTGCTTGTGTTCTCAACGAAGACTGAGAAATCTCCAAAGGAATCATAGCATCCGACCTATAGAATAAGCGGAATGATGTTTCTTTAGTTGTAGAATGTGTAGTGGTGTTGTAATCCCAAAGAATTTCTGTGATAAGCTCGGCCCAAAGACCCTTTGTGTCATCCAGTTTCTTTCTTATGGCATGTAGGACGACTTTGTTTGCTGCTTTAGCTAACCCATTAGTCTATGGATGTTCAATTGAAGAGAAATATTGGTAGATCTGTAAATTCTATAAAAAAAAGATGTAAAGTTATGATCGACAAACTGGCGACCACTGTCAATGATAACATAACATGTTGTGGGACACCAAATCTGCATATAATATGTTTCCAAACAAAAGAAATCATTTGTTCAGATGTGATTTTGGCCAATGATTTTGCCTCAATCCATTTAGAGAAATAGTCGATGGCTACAACTAAAAAATTAACCTGACCTGGTGCAACGGGGGAAATGGGCCCAGAATATCGATTCTCCATTGATAAAACGGCCAACTTACTTTAGAGTTATGCAATTGCTCTGCTGGATCATGTATTATGGGAGCATATTTTTTGGCAATTGGTGCAATTTTTTACCTTTTAATGACAATCTCTCTGTAAGTTCGACTGAAAAAAGTTGGCACGGAAAATTTTAGAAGATAGACTCCGTGCTCCCACGTGTGTTCCATAGATTCCTTCATGGGCCTCGGCTAGGGTGAGGTCTACCTCTGACCTGTCTAAACATTTTTAGAGTGGGTGAGTATATCCTCGTCTATACAAGTTATCATTTAATAATGTAAATAATGAGGCTTGTGGTTGGAATTATTTCAAATTCTTATTTCAGATGAAATGTTTCTAGTTTCAAATAATGAATATAAGGCCATCGCCAGTCATCACTCTGGTTGATGTTACAAATATTAATAAAATTGATGCGTGCTGTAACCAGAGTGGATTGTAGAAGAGATGAAGTGTGTGACTGTGTACTGGCGAGCTTGGACAGAATATCAACTCGGTGATTTTGTTCTCTTGGAATATGGTGAATTTCAAATTTTGAAAAGGAAGATATGAGTGATGTTACAGTATCTAAATATTTTGTTAGAAGATGATGTTTGACTTGAAAAGATTGATTTACCTGTTGCACTACTAATTAAGAGTCACAATGGACCTTTATTTCAGAAATGTTTAATTCGATTGCTAGCCTCAAACCAGCAATAAGTGCTTCATATTCGGTCTGCTTGTTGGCCTTGAAGGAAAAGCATAAAGAGTGTTCTAAAACAATTCCATTACCATCTTTGAGAAGAATGCCAGCTTCTGACCCTTGGGAGCTAGAGGTGCCGTCTACGTAAAGCGTCCATTCTGTTGGCATATCATCGAAGTTGGGAGTAGTAAACTCGGCAAAACAATCTACAAAGTATTGCAATTTGATAGATCCTCTAGCTTGATATCTGATATCAACCTCAGACAGCTCGATAGACCATTTTATTAGTCATCCAGTTAATTCTAGTTTGTGAGCACTAGTCGTAGCGGTTGCTCGGTTCGAACATTGATGATATGACTCTGGAAATAAGTTCGGAGACGCCTAGTGGATAATACTAATGCCAAGGCGAGCTTTTCTATCTTGGGATAACGAAGTTTGACATTTTGTAGAGATTTGCTGACAAAGTAAATAGGATTTTGCACCTTGTTCCTTTTTGTAATAAGAACGGAACTAACAGCCCATTCAGTAATAGATAAATAAAGATAAAATTCCTCTCTGATTTTAGGTTTTTTCAAAATTGGCGGTTTGGAAAGGATAGTTTTTAGATTTGAAAAAGCAATTTCACAATCATCATTCCACTTAAAGTCATTTTTCTTTTTGAGTGATTGAAAGAAGCAAAATGACTTAGAAGCGAGACAAGGTAAAAATCTTGACAAGATAGCAAGTTTCCCTCTCAATTGTTGGACCTTCTTGATTATTTGAGGACTTTTCATTTCTAGAACAACTTAACATTTGTCAAGATTGGCCTCTATACCTCAGCTTGTAAGCAAAAACCCGAGGAATTTTCCTCCTTGGACCCCAAAGGCACATTTTCAGGGTTTAGTCGCTTGTTATATTGTCTAACTTGTGCGAAAATCTCCACAACGTCATCTATGTGAGACTTGCCGATCTTGGTTTTGGCTACCATGTTATCAACATAGACCTCCATGTTCTGACCAATTTGCTTGGCGAATATCTTATCCATAAGTCGCTAGTAAGTAGCTCCTGCATTCTTAAGGCTAAAAGGCATAACTTTATAGCAAAAATTATCATATTTAGTTATAAAGACAGTTTTATATTAGTCTGGTAGATGCATCAAGATCTGGTTATAACCAGAATATGCATTCATAAAACTTAAAGTGCCAAATCCAGACAAATTTTCAACTAAAGCATCAATAGATGGTAAGGGATATGCATCTTTAGGACATGCTTTGTTTAGATCAGTGAAGTTGGCACACATGCGCCATTTACCATTATGTTTCTTTACCATGACAACATTGGCTAACCATGTTGTGAACCTTATTTCTCGAATGAAGTTGGCATCAATGAGCTTTTGAGTTTCCTCCAAGGACGCTTTTCTTTTTTCCATGCTGATGTTGCGTTTTTTCTGTGCTATAGGTCGGATTGCTAAGTTTATTGCCAACTTATGAGATATTATAAAAAAGTCAATTTTAGGCATGTCAGTGGGAGTCCAAGCGAATAGGTCGGCATTTTGTTGAAGAAATTGGGTGAGCTTCTGTTTCTCGTCCTCTTGTAAAGATGAACCTACAAAAGTGAACTTGTTTGGATCGTTAGTTAAGAAACTTTTTTGTAACTCCTCCATAGGGATGTGGCGATCTTGAAATTTGGATCGTGGATCTAACTCGGCTAATGATGGAAGATGGAGTGAGTTATGGACTGCATTTATGTGTGCACCTATAGCTCGGTTGGCCATAGGCAATTTGAGACTGACATTATAGCAATGCCGAGCTTCACGGTGATCACTGTGAATTGTGCCAATAAGGTTGTCCTGCACATGAAACTTAACACACAGATGAATTGTGGAAACTATAGTGCCAAACTTATTCAAAAAAGGTCGGCCAAGAATTATGTTATAAGGACTGAAACAATCAACCTCAAGATATTGAACATCTAGAGTTTTGGTTAAAGGATTCTCACCAAGTTTGGTCTATAACCACACAAGTCCCAACACAGGCACGCGTTACCCTAAAATTCAACCAAGTCTCTAGTGGACAGTTGTGGTATATTATCACTCAGCTTCATTTTCTGGAATATGGAATAAAATAGGACATCGGCAATGCTCCCAGGATCCAATAGTACTTTGCGTACTGTTAGATCTCCCAGTTGAATAGAGATAACGACGGGGTTGTCTAAGTTGAGCTCGTTTGAAAAGGAAATCGGACGGTTGGAACATCATTTCAAGAAATTTGGGCAAAGGTTAAGGACTGTTAAGGATTCTTACAACAGCGAGCATAGCTCGGTAGGTGCATTTAGGAGTCGAGCTTGAAGTTCCGCCACCAACAAAGCCCCAAGAAATACAATTGATCACACCTCGGGGTTGATTGGGTTGAGCATTGGTTGCTTTGTCCTTGTCACGAGAAGATTGTCCGACAGAGGATAGTCAACACGCTTTTGAATGTGGCCATCGATATATTTGTCCAAATGTCATTGCCGAGCTAATCGCTCTAGTAGATCTTTGGCTATGACACACTCATCCGTAGTGTGTCTGTGCTTTTGATGAAAGGCACAATATTTTGTCTTGTCTATATTCTTTAGATCCTAGTAGGTTCCAGCCTTTCGAGAAGATTTGATTAGCTTTGAATTTAGTATTTCTTTAATGAACTCCTCCCTTTTGGTGTTGACCTGGGTGTAAGAATCATATTGTGGCGTTAATCGAAAAGGTTTTTTGTTATCTCGATTTTTATCATCATCCTTGCTGGTTTGGTTTTTTCTGACCTCTGAGCTTGGCGTAGCTCCTCAATCTCCATTTGACCCTTGGCCTTCTCGCGGAACTCGGCCAAGGTTCTCGGTTAAGCCACTGTGACGGCTTCTTAGAATTTTTCTGGACAAAGACCACTCTTAATAGCATGTAGGTGCACCTCTGGATGAAGGTTTGGGATACTCATCGCTACTTTGGTAAAGCGAGTGACATACTCTCGTAAAATTTCATGCTATCCTTGCTTGATCGTGTTTAGATAATCAGAGTCGTGTAAATATATAGAAGATGCAGCAAACTGATCTTCAAATGATTTGGCGAGCTCCTAAAAGCGTGAGATAAAATCTGCAGGCAAAGAAGAAAATCAATCAAGTGTACGACGGTCTAATAAAGTAGGAAAACAATGACATAAGATGAGATCAGAGGCACCGTTCACTATCATCATAGAACGGAACTTTTTGACGGGCTTTTTAGGATCTCCCATGGCATCGTAGGGAGTTAGTGTCATTGGTAATGCAAAGTTTCTGGGTAATTTAAAATTCACGACCTTTTCTGTGAATGGTCCAACTTTGTTGTCTGATTCGTCGTTTTCATTGTTTTGTTGATCTCTCTGGTTGTTGAGTTTCAGAGACGTATGTTAGATTAGAATTTTTCTTATCGTCTTCTAGTTGCTCATTGTGATCATTATTATTTTCAATCCAAGCATTGGTTAGCTCGGCTATCTGATTTGTCATTCTTTGATTTTTTTTTCTACCATGCGCTGATTAGCTTATTGTTACTCCGTTACCATCTGAAAAAGTTTGGATGGTGTGAGAGGAGGTTGGTCAGCCATAGAAAGATCTGAAAATTTTGGGACCTAAAGAAAAAAGGATTTTTGTTTCTGGGTCCCACGGTGGGTGCTAATTGTTCTTATGAAGGTTGACCGCTGTATAGCTCGTCCGCCGATGAGTGACTGCAAACTTTTTCGTTGGGATGAGTTATACTTCAACAATGAGAGAATAGGGGGGTGGACACCTGTGAAAGGTATTCCGACGCTCAAATTAATAAGGAAATAATAAACTTTGCAAATTACAATATATCTAAACGATTTTCTTTTCTTATATTTGGGGTGATATATATTCGGTTACAATTCTGATAATCTAAACGCTGAAGTTCTTATTCTTGCTCATGAAGCAATGTATGATTGATTTAGAAAAGTTAACCTTGGTTCAATTCAAGCAAATCTTAGGCAATCTGCTCCTCATTTCAACTCTCAATTTCAAAGACCACCCGAAAGAAGAAACTTCGATAGAAGGAGAGGTCGTGCTGAAAATTTCTTTAAAGGGGGCAAATTATTTTTCAATGATTCAAGATCCCAATGTACGGTACATCAAGTATTCCCTTATTTCTATATATTTGATCACAATTTCAATCTATCAAATTTTAATTCTTTGCAATCTCAGTCTCAAGGTTTTGTTGATCAACCTCTACCACCACTAAATTCTATATATGGACAATGATTGCTACTTTAAATTCCACGTTCATGTTTGCTATGTTAAATCTTAGGCCAATCAACAAAATTCTTCTCCAAGGCACACCTAAAAATGAGATTTATGTCTTTGATTGAGGAGTTGTTGCTATTAATAGTTCCTCTCCTTCTATTAAGTATTAATATTGTTTCTTCTACTTTCAATAATAATGTCCATTCTAGTTATGCTTATGTTCCTAGAGTCTTTAACACAAAAATTACATCTTACGATATATGGCACTGTAGACTTAGACACTGTGCTATTCAAAATGTAAATAATGTATTGAAATCATGTAACATCAATATACCTATGAATTCATCTAAATTGTGTGATTATTGTTGTATGGCCAAAATGCATTTATTACCATTTTCACTTATTTCTTTTAACTTTCATGCACCACTTGATATGATATACTCAAAATATTTGGGGGACCTGCTCCTGTTACTTCCTTGAATGGTTTCAATTACTATATATCCTTTATTGATATATTTACTCGTTATACTTGTGTTTTCTTGTTATAAATCAAATCTCAAGTATGTACTGTCTTTTTACAGTTTAAAGCAAATATTAGAACTCACAGTTTCTTACAAATCATATTGTGATTCGCAACACAGTAATCTGTAAAGGTGCACGAGACAAGCTGACCCCAACTGTAATTGTCGATCTGATCAAACTTCTGGAGCAGTGGTAGATACTTTGCGTGGACATATGTCGTTGACTTCTCCGCGAAGAGGGTGGTACCCAACAGACAGAAGATATGACGCCTAAGCGCATAATAGACTTCCATGTGTCTAAAGGTTGTGTGTCTCTAATATGGCGAACTCATGAAAGCTTTATGTAGCTCTTAGAGGAACTGCTCACTTCAGGTTCGCTGCCGAATATCGCGAGATTCTGGGTGACCAAGAAGTCGTGACTGCTATCAGTCCAACCAGTCACAACCTCTCCGTCGATCGGTAGGCCAAATATGTATAGCACGTCCTCCAGTGTCACTATAACCTCACTCACTGGCATTACAAGCATATGTGTCTCTGGCCGCTACCTTTCCACAAGAGTAGATAGCATCGCAGAACGCCCTCTGATCACTCTAACTCTCGAGAACTGGTAGAATCTGGTGGTTCATAAGGCTTGGTCAACTGTCGGATGCCACGCCTCTGACTGGCCAAGCTTACTAGGGGTGGCAACACTACCCAAATCCGCGGGTACCCACCCCGCCCCTACCCGTTCATGGCGGGTTTTAACGGGGCGGGTTCTTAGGCGGGGCGGGGTGGGGTCGGGTTTAGGCTAAACCCGCCCCTACCCGCGCCGGTATATATAATATATATAAAATAATTAATAAAATGATTAATAATATTGTATCATATTTTAATTTTTACTTTTATTTATGTTATGTATGTAAATGATGGTTATATAATTTTTAAAATTTAATTTTATTTGTTGGGTTTAATCATTATAGGGGGCGGGTAGGGGCGGGGCGGGTACCCGCAGGGGCGGGTTAGGATTTAATATTTTACTACCCGCGAGTAGAAGTGGGGCGAGTTCGATGCGGATTTTTGTACGGCGGGGCGGGGTCGGATAGAGCAAAAACCCGCCCCTACCCGCCCTTGCCACCCCTAAAGCTTACGGGGTAGAAGATCCCTATTAGCCTAGTAAAATTCAACCACAAAAGGAATTAATTTAATAAATAGCAAAAAAATAAATTAATAACTTTCTTTAACAGAAATAAAATAAATAATAATTAAAAAAATTCGAATTTATTACTATTCACCTTTATATTCTTTATAAGTTTCACTATATACATCATTTTATTAATTAAAATAGAAAATGAAATAAAAATAATATTAAAACACAAAACAACATATAATTATATATTATTCACAAGCAAAATATATGTTTATAATCATATTGATTATTAATTTTAATAAATACCAATTACAATAAAATACTTATGTTGAAACAAAAAATAAAATAAATAACAACATAAAATTCGAATTTTTATGTATAAATGTTTTTATTATTTTTCAATTTAATCATTAAAATTTACATAACATAACAATAACCACAATATTATAACAAAAAATTTAAAAAAAAATATGTATCTTATTTATTAATTTAAAAATTAACAAAAATATCATATTCTAATAAATAATAAAAAGAATAATATTCATTAATTTTAATAATTATTAAAAATATAAAATATCATATTCTAGTAAATAATAAAAAATATATACATACTAACAACACAAGAAAAAAATAGCATAAGATTAATTTCAAAAAAATTATTATTAATTATATTATTTATTTATATTAATATTTAACAGTACATTTAGAATAATATTATCCAAATAAATAATAATAAACTACTAAATTAATATTAACTAAGTAAATACGAATAAATTAATAAAAAATAATAAACTTACGTAATTAGGATGTCCTAAATAATTGATAATATAATCTTTAGGAGACGTATAATTACGTACCATTTTAAATATTATAATCTCACTCTCAATCCTAAAACTAACTTATCACTCTCAATCCCATGAATGAAACCAACTGAACATGAACCATGTGTTTTAATACCCTGTCTAAGCTTTCCCTCTCAACTATGGAATGACATGAACATGAAGCTCCAAGTCCTACCACTCAGTTTTTATACACCTACGGCACCAACCCTCACTATAAATGATGCCTGTTTCCGGAGCGCGGTCTGCTCTTACATGAAAACACTGGTCAACACGCATGTTGCGTGCTGCTGCATGGCCGCGAAACCACGTTAACATGCAGCCTACGTGCTGCTTAGATGAAGACGGGTGGCCTTCGTATGTTTGGAGCCACTGAACAATGCACCTTGAAAATCTGCGAAGAATTTCTACAACAGGAATCACGCATTCTGTTTGTTGCTCTTCAGCTGCCATGTGACGAATTTCTGTTGAAAAATTCTGATAAAGTTGTCTCGTAAAATTGCACAGAATTTCTGCTAAAGCAACACAAAACCTACATATTGGCTGGGAGCATGACACGTGATAAATTTCTGCTGAGTTCATTTTCTAAAAAGCTAACACGATATCTGCGTATTGAACAGTATTTTTGACACTTTTACTTTTTGTAAAGCACTTCAAATACCAATATTTAACAAAAATACTATATATTTTTTTATATCTAAAATAATTTTTGGATGAGTGAGTTGAATAAATCAATCATAAATTTTGACTGATAAATATACATTTTACCTATTATAAAGTCCATAATAGTAAAACGGGTGAGAAATGACTATTGAGGGTATATTGGAGCATAATTAATTTCATTTTCGAGAGAGTAAAAGGCAAATAATAAAACTATTTTTTCTTGAAACCTGAAGCTACAGTGTTTCACCATAAATACTGAACATGCCTCTTAAGTGTGAAATGCCTTGTGTAGTTTTGCTCCAACGAAGTTGCATTTGCCTTTTATAGTGCCTACTGCCTAGTATGCTTGTGCCAGTTTTAGGGTCCAATCCACAACACAATTTAAGGATAAATGATCTTCATAAATTAAAGTTATTCTAATTTTACATGTATTCTCTAAATATAAAAATATTAGGTCGATATCTTCTAACATATTTTTATATAAATCGAATTTATTGAATTTAAATTAAGCTTGATAGTACACTAAATGAAGTTTACTTGATTTGAATTAGTTAATTTAGGATTTACATGTAAATTGAATCAAGCAATTTCGATTTAATCACCTTAATAAATCGAATGAATTGAAGTTGATTTACAATAGGCTACGAATCAATGAGTTTCAATTTTTACCCATAATAAATCAAAATAAGTGATTTCGATTTATTACCAATACTAAATTGAATGTAATAGCTTCGATTTACAGTCATTGTGAGTTTTAGGTAAATCAAACCTAATGGTATCGATTTACTTATATTACTCCTATATATAGAATTCGAATTCAATTTATTCGAATTACAAATTAAATTTCAAATCACACCCAACCCCACCACAAACAACTCTTCTCGAAAATTTTGAAAAGAAATCCCACAAAATTTAAATCTGAACACATGGAGGACGATCCAAATTGTATCTATCGGTTAGATGGAGTCGCGCATATTGTTGGTGCCGTCCATGAAAAGGTTAGTGAATGAAAATTTTTGTTTTCAACATAATTTAGTCATGTTAATAATGTGAACATGCTTCTAATAGTTGTTTATAGTCCTTAGTTAAGAATTAAAAAATTAATTTTTTTTAATATAGTCGCTGGTTAGAAGTAGTAAGCTATTAGTTGGTTAGATTTTGAAAACTTGAAATGGTACCTAAAAATGTTAGGGTAGTGATTGCAGGCTCGGTTAGATTTTTTAAATTATTAGTTTTATATTCAGCGAGAAGTAGTTTAAGTTTAGGATTCACTTTAGCTCAACTGTTGCAGTCATGATGCTGATTGAGTATTGCGATATATTGTATACATTAAAGATAAAATTTTTTTAGAGTAGTTATATGTTAAGCCCATTTAGTTTTAGCATTTTCTCTTTTATTTGAACGTGTGAGATTATATGTTTGGGTTAAGTTTTTTTTTTGGAATTAGGTCATGCATTATTTAGTGTTATGTTGTGGTTCCTATGAACAATTTTTTTATGGTTATTGTAAACGATTTTTTATAAATTAGGGCGTGCAATGTTTAGCGTTTTTAGAATTTTTTTAATCGAACACTATTTTGTTATAGTTGTTATAAACAATTTTCTATCGTTGTGCAGTCCCATCGATGTATCATCAGCATGAAAAACAACACGGGATGCCCCTGGATGACAAGATCGGGCAGTACTTGCAAATGACCAATCTATACCATTTTGCAAGGTTGAACGAGATTTGGTTTAGATTAGATAAGCCATTAGTGAGCGCATTCGTGGAGTGATAGCGTCTGGAGACGCATACTTTTCACATGCCGTTCGGGGAGTGCACGATCACACTGCAGGATGTAGCGTACCAGTTAGTGCTCCCGATTGACGGTCAGTATGTCAGCGGATGTCTCACAGACTTTGAGTGACACATCGAAAGTGGTTGCTCAGCGTGGGCATGGTCCGAGGAGCTGTTGGGTGTTTTACCTCTCGCGAACTGCATCGATAAGTTCAAGGTGAAGTGCACTTGGATGCAAGTGACATTTAGTGAGCTTCTGCAGACTGCAGACAATGAGACGGTTAAGAGGCATGTTCGGACGTATATCATGATACTTTTATTGACGCAACTATTTAATTTCATTTAGTATATTATCAAGTCTAATTTAAATTCAATAAATTCAATTTACACAAAAATATGTTGAGACATCAACGTAATATTTTTAGATTTAGAGAATATATGTAAAATTAGACTGACTTTGATTTAGGGCAAATGACCCATATAAACCAAGCACTGGGTATATTTACATGATTCCACCAAAGTAAAAAACGTTACAAGGTTCCACCAAGAGTACTTTTCTATATAATTCGAATTACACATTCAGAGTAATTTGAATCATACTAATTCGAATTACAAACACACGCACTCAAGCACTAATTCGAATCACCCTGATTCGAATTACACATGCACACACGAAGACACACTAATTCGAATTGGATAGGTTCGAACTACTCAAGTTTTCGTGCCCATGGTAATTCGAAAGAGGATGTTTCAAATTACTCCCTGTTTTGCCTATATAAGGAGTTCGAACTAACCACATTCGAACCACTATTCCAAATACATACCCCACCAAATTCCAGAGAAAACAACCCAAAATGACTCCAACAAAGGCTGGAGCAGAATATTTAGCTGATGGGGGATAATCCGGACAGACTTTATCGATTGGATGGAGTAGCCCATATAGCTGGTGTCATCAACGAAGATGTTAGTGTGAACTTGTTCTTTTAAAATAGGAGCAAATAACTTATTTTTATATATATATATATATATATATATATATATATATATATATATTTTTCTTAGTGATTTTGATAGTGAATGATGTTAGTGGCATTGTTAGTGAATGATTTTAGAGGTTTTATTAGTGGTTTTGATAGTGAATGATGTTAGGGATTTTGTTAGGAGTTTTGTTAGTGGTTTAGGGGGTGAATGATGTTAGTGGTTTTGTCATTGGTTTTGTTAGTGAATGATGTTAGTGAGTTTGTTAGTGGTTTTGTTGGTGGTTTCATTAGTGGTTTTGTTAATGAATGATGCTAGTGGTTTTATTAGTGGTTTTGTTAGTGGTTTTGGTGGTGGTTTTGTTAGTAGTTTTGTTAGTGATTTTATTAGTGGTTTTGTAAGTGGTTTTGTTAGTGGTTTTATTGATGGTTTTATTAGTGGTTTCGTTAGTAAATGATGCTAGTGGTTTTGTTAGTGATTTTGTTGGTAGTTTTGTTGGTGATTTTATTAGTGGTTTTGTTGGTGGTTTAGTTAGTGGTTTTGTTAGTGAATGATCTTTTGTTAGTGAATGATTAAAGTTGTTTTTAATTTTGTGGGATTTCTTTCCAAAATTTTCGAGGAGAGTTGTTTGTGGTGGGGTTGGGTGTGATTTGAAAATTTAATTTGTAATTTAAATCAATTGAATTCAAATTCTATATATATAGGCGTAATACAAGTAAATCGACACCATTAGGTTTGATTTACCAGAGACTCACAATGACTGTAAATTGAAGCTATTATATTCGATTTAGTATTGGTAATAAATCGAAACCATTTGTTTTGATTTATTATGGGTAAAAATCGAAGTCCATTGATCTATAACTCATTGTAAATCAACTTCAATTCATTCGATTTATTAAGGGAACTAAATCGAAATTGCTTGTTCGATTTATATGTAAATCCTAAATCAACTAATTCGAATCAAATAAACTTCATTTAGTGTACTATCAAGATTAATTTAAATTCAATAAATTTGATTTATATAAAACTATGTTAGAAGATTTCGACGTAATATTTTTAGATTTAGAGAATACATATAAAATTAGACTAACTTTAATTTATGAAGATCATTTATCCTTAAATTGTGTTGTGGATTGGACCCCTAAAACTGGCACAAGCATACTAGGTAGTAGGCACTATAAAAGGCAAATGCAACTTTCTTGGCGCAAAACTACACAAGGCATTTCACACTTAAGAGGCCTGTTAAGTATTTATGTGAAACACTGTAGCTTCAGGTTTCAAGAAAAAATAGTTTTATTATTTTTGCCTTTTACTCTCTCCAGAATGAAATTCATTATGCTCCAGTATACCCTCAAATCTCAATAGTCAATTCTCACCGGTTTTACTATTATGTACTTTACAATAGGTAAAATATATATTTATGAGTTCAAAATCCATGATTGATTTATTCAACTCACTCATTCAAATAAATAATTTTAGTAATAATATATTTAAAATACTTTTTTGATAAATAACAAAGTAAAAACGTTCAAGAAAAAACAGACTAAATAGTTCTACTATTTTAAAAAATATTATTCTAACTGAATTGAAAAAAAATTAAAAAAAAAATACAGAAAGATAAAGATAAGAATATATGATAATCATATCATAAATTATATTTATGTAAAATGAATCTATTCATAATAACAAAATATTTTTTATTCTCTATTATATTCTTATATAATAAATAACAAATAAAAATTATTTATTTAATTTCATATTAAGTCATGAATTTCACTTAATTTGTGCATATTAATTATGTATGAGTCTCTATTTATCAACAAAGTTTAGATGTTAAACTAACAACGAAATATACCTCTTTTGATTTAATGGTACAATTAAACATAACAAAAATATCTGTAAAAATAGATATTCAAAAGTATTACTTGCGATGAGAGATTAATAGAGATAAAGACGGGATAAAAATATCTATTTCATAAAGATTTGTCGTCTTATCGAATCATTCAAAAGGTATAAAATTTTAATTAAAAAATTTCTAAAATTTTTCAAGACTAATATAACTAATTTAAAATATTTAATAAATAAGTTTAATTAAAAAACTTCAGTAACTAATTAAAAAATAAATAATTTTTTTAAAATAAAATTGACCATTTACTTTTGTATTAGATAAATATTAAAATCTTTTAAATATGAAATGTACTGTAATTTTTTTGTGAAAAGATCAGTATTCAGTAACTTCTGTATTTATGCATAAAAGAAGAAAGCATAGCAGTTATGAAGCTGATAATTCAAAACTCAAAAAGTAATGCTAATAAAGACAAAAAAAAAAATATCATACAAAAGATTAATATGTTTTAAGAAAAAATTCAAACAAAAATAATATTTTAAGGTAAAAATTTAGGTGTAATGGATTTCACATAAAGTTGATACTTGAGAACCGTTAGATGATTTAACTTATTTAATTGAATTTTTATTTAACGGCTCTCGAATATCAACTTCACGTAAAGTCGACTTCATCTGAGTTTTCATCATATTTTAATTTTAATCAAACAGTTAACATTAAAGTATTGTTGACCAACGGAGTTCTTTCAAGTCAATATATATTTTGAAGCCATGAATTGATGAAAAAGGTTAAGCCGTGATCAACAAGTTTCTTTCTTATCACCACCATTTTAAATGATAGTCTCTTTCAATTCCATGAGATAAATAAATAAATAAAAACAAATTAAATAATATGATCTTTGGACCAATTTTCAATTTTGATTCGGGTCCTCTCAGTTCCAACTTCCAAGTCATTATGTTCTTTAATTATATCCAGTTTGTTGTACTTTCCATCAAGATATGTCACGTGAAAAAAAAAAATAAAAATAAAATAAAAATTTAGTTAACGTGTATTTAGTTAATATATGTTCCAAAGATATAAGATAAAATGCTATTAATAAACAGATTTAGTTAACAAATATTTTAAGAGTATAAGATAAGATTAATATTTGTAAAACTTTTAAAATTTTATCTTTAATAAACATATTAAAATTTAAATTTTATGTATGTTTCACAAAACTTTTAATTACTAACTTCAATTAAGTTAAAGTTATAAGCATCTACAAAAAAAAATTAAAAAATAAATTTTGTTGAAAGAAAGAATATATTACAAAATTATTTATTAAAATATCCTTATTTAATAAGTAATTTATTGAATAAATATTTTATTACCGGTAGGATAAAAGTACAAATGATACTAAATAAATGTATAGCTCAATTAATAATATCAGCTTAGGTATTAATTACAGGATTTTACATAATTTTGACTATATACCAACTACAGATTGATTAAAATTAAAATTATTTAAATTAAAAGTCATAGTACTGATACCTACAATATAGGCCAAGTAGTTAGAAAGAAATATAAAGAACAAAAATATTATATTTTTTTAACAATGACCTATTTTAATTGTTATTATTATTTTATTGCATTAAGTATTGAGGATACATGTTAAATATTGATATGATAAGTCTTGTCATAATAGCATTTCAATTTGTCACATCAATAATTAAGGATTGATGGAAAAGGTTAAAACTTGATCAACAAATTTTTTTTTGTTGTCACCACCATTTCAAGTCATAGTCTTTTCCAATTCAAATAAATGGATGAATAAAAATAATTAATTTGAATTGGAATAATAATTAATTTATTAGTGAGTTTAAAATAAATATTAAAAATTTAATTTTTTTATATATAATTTATTAATTAATAATAAATTTTTAATAAATAATTAATTTACATTATTTTTAATTTTATAATTAAATTATTTTCATGTCAAAAATATTAAAATTAACAGAATATTTTGTTTAAAATATATGCAATTAAAGATTTAATTAAATTTTTAATTATGAATGTTTTCAATTTGCAAAAAAACATTCAGCTAACGTTTTTTACGTTAAGAATGAGCTAATTATAAAATTAAAAATAATATAAAAACTCAATATATATATATAGGAGAGACAATTTTCACAATTCAGCCAAAAGAAAAAATGAAACATGAATCGATCAAAGCACGCATATATGTAATTCGAATCAAACCAGCTCGAACTAGAAACATGAGTAATTTGAATCAAGGTTGTTCGAATTATATGGAGGGTAATTCGAAGCTAGTCAATTCGAACTAGCAATGCACAATCGTAGGTAGTTCGAAGAGACCTTATTCGAATTATGCATAGAATAGTTCGAATTACTATGATTCGAATTATGGAGGGCCAGACGTGTATAAATATGGTGTGAACGTGAATTCATCTCATTAGAGTGACAAAATGGCTAGTGAGGAGAGTTTTGTAATGTTGGTGCATTACAGATGGTCAATTAAGAGAAAAACACGATCTGGTGTGAAGTTCATTGATAAGGATCCTCTGAGTATTTTTATGAGACCTACGACGAGATTCGATGACTTTGTGAATTCTATCATACAAAAACTTGGGCTGCAAGGCGTGAAACGGGTTCAGAAGTTATTCTATCGCATTCCTATCTCAGTGCTGCGAGATGACGTGAATTATGATTGTTTCATCATAGGGAGTGATGAGGATTTGCAGGTCCTCTTCCATTGTCGTCGGCAGTTTTCCGAGGTCAGGACACCTGAGCTGTTGACAAAGTTGGTTGATGTGGTATCTAGCTCGAGGGGTTCAAACAGGAATACCCACACTATAGGCACGGTAGCCGGTTTTAACTCGAGACCTGTTGGTGCATCTTTGTCCGTGCCTGTGAATGCACCTCTGGAGGAGCCTGTCGCCTCCCCATCGTTCGCCGTTGATCTCAACTGCAGTGGTGGTGGAGAGGTTGGTATCGTGGATAGGGTGCCGACTTATTTACAGTGTGGGGCACCGGCTGGTATGGGTGATGCATTGCTGGATGATGATGACGATGATGATGTGGAGTCGGACCTCATTGCTGATGACAGTGGCGATGACATTGCAGCGAGTAATCCAGCTAGGTCTGGCGGTGGTTCTAGCTCTGGGACACAGCAGTACCCTCCGCACTTTTCATCTTTGGACTTGGATGCCATGAGATAGGAGGGGGTTCCTGGGGATCCCACTGGATTTGGTGCTAGAGATACCCAGGGTACTGGAGGTCTGACAGAGTTTCAGGTTGGTCAGCAGTTTCAGGATAAAGAGGAGGTTGTTTAAGCGTGAAGACGTATAGCATCCGACGCGGGGTACAATACAAAGTGGTGGAGTTCGATTATCGCAGGTACGTTGGGAAGTGTACCGAATTTGGGAACGGGTGTACATGGTTGATTAGACTAAGTCTCCGGCAGCGCAAGGGTATTTGGGAGGTAAAACGGTACAACGGACCTCATACCTGTCTCGCGACGTCGATCTCGAGCGACCACAGGAGTATTGATTATCATGTGATCTCGGCCTTCATAATGCCAATGGTTAGAGCTGATGCATCCGTTTGCATCAAGGTACTGTTGAATGCCACGGAGGCACACTTTGGGTTCAGGCCGACTTATAGGAGGGCTGGTTGGCGAAGCAGAAGGCCATCGCCCATATTTACGGTGATTGGGATGAGTCATACAATGAGCTGTCGTGGTGGGTCTTAGGAGTTCAGATGACGATGCCTGGCAGTGTTGCAGTGCTGAGGACGAGTCCTGTTCGAGTGGGGGGGGGGGGGCAGGTGGACGGCTCGCAAGCCTATTTTCACCGGCTTTTCTAGATGTTCCTACCATGTATTGAGGCATTCCGGCATTGCAAGCCGTTGGTGAGTATCGACGGGACCCACTTGTACGGTAAATATGGGGGTACGTTGCTCGTTGCGATTGCACAGGACGGGAACTCCAACATCCTACCTGTTGCATTTGCACTTGTGAAGGGTGAGAATGCAGAGTCCTGGTCGTTTTTTCTATCCCATCTCCGGCAGCACGTGACCCCGCAACCGGGTCTCCTGGTGATATCAGATAAGCACAACGGTATCAAGGCTGCATTTGAGGCTCCCGATGGAGGATGGCTACCACCTGCTGCATACCGTGCATTCTGTATTCGACATGTGGCCGCAAATTTTGCCCTCATATTCAAGGGCAAGGATGCAAGGAAGCTTCTTGTTGAATGTAGCTTGTGCCTGCGTGCCGGTGGTATGTGTCCTCCGACGTGCCGCATCATCCTCCTCCATAATGGCACTGATCTCCTCCAGAAAGTGTGATCCTCCGAAACCCGCATCAAGACCATCACTGGTCAACAAGTCTGACAGTAGCTGCCCTGAACTAACCCATGTCTGGCTGTCATGAACTGCCTAGTCGGACCTAGGGACACCAACAAAGTAATCGCCAAAGGGCCCTCCTCCATCTCCCCCGCCACTATGACCCAAGTCGTCTCCCGCACCAGACCCATATCAATCTCCACCATGACCTCCTCAACCCCCTCCGCCAGGGGTCCCGCCGCCTAATCCACCCGGCATCCTGCCACCCCTTCCACCATCATGCTCTCCGTTGTCTCCCCCACCAGCCCCATCATGATCTTCAGCATCGTCATCCTCGTCATGGTCCCCGTCTACTCCAGCACAGACCCTGCGTCGTCCACTACAGCCCCGTCGTCTGCCACCACCCCTCCCCCTAGTGTCTCCTTCCGCCATGGCCTGATCGAGCCACCTCCACTCACGCTGGCTCCTACGTGTCCCAACACGAGCTCTCCGCTCAAAGCGACGCCTATCCGGAACATCGTCCACCTGATCCATGTCAGGCACTCGTCCGGCACCTCGCTGTGTCGCCTCCTCCAAAATAGGCACGGCTCTGGGATCCCCAAGATACAGCTCAGGTGACAGGAATCTCTTACCATGCTGACCCCACCAATCTAGAAAATCATGTGACGGACCTGGGTTAGGCACAACATCAAACCGGAGCACATGATCCGCCCGGCTCTCCCAATGAAGGTGCCAGAACTGCAAGCTGTACGGGAACCAACGATTACCACCTCTGCCATCCTTCGACATCAAGAAGTCGATGTCGAGGGCGGGCTGGGTCAGGGATGTACTCCACCAAACTATGGTAGCACCCGATCTATCTGGTGACACTCTATGACGGCGAAATATATCAGCGCCGTCACACACCTCCATAAGGCCGTATGCCGAGGCTCCAATATCTCCAGATTCACAACCTGAAGAACATCAAGAGAGCTGTACGGCATCCAAATAAACTGCGAATACATAGAATCAGCTATTAGCCAAGAACACTTGCTAATCTGAAAGAGTATATAATCCGAAGGAGTGGTTCATGTACTTACATCCCCAGCCTGTAAGAGGTCTATCCTGAGCCTCCACATCTGTACTCGAGGTCCCTTCTTGCTCACTGTAGGATTGTGCCCAGACCACCTGCAACCCACGCCCATGTTATCAGGAAATGAAAATAACACCAAGTAATATAACAGTATAAACGTAGATATAATAAAATAATAGTAGACGACACAAAAAACATAACAGTACCTCGAGGCCAAGGGCCAGCTGAATGTATCATATCCAGCGGGTCTAAATCCAGGAAAGTGCCAGAAGATCCATGACTGAAGTAGCTGTAATGGTCCGGCTAACTTCACCACATGTCTGTTCGCCACTCGGCACATGCACCGGTATAACCACGACAGAGCAGCTGATCCCCAGCTGTAGCCACCCATGTCCTCAAGCCTAGCTACGTATAGGAGCCACCTGATGTGAATGCGGTTGCCGGACTTATCGGTAAATAGCTGAGTCCCTAACATCACCATGATATAGGCCCGGGCATTACCTCCTAACTGTGGGCTCATCGGCACCCTCAGGGAGCACTCCGAAGGTCTCCTGGAACCAGCTGCAGTTCACTGCAAACTTCTGGATTTGGTTCGCAGGAGACAACACACCAAGTAACTCCTGGAACCACACCCAAGCTGGCCGACCACCCTGGATGTACGTCTGGGAATCTGTCAGGCAACCACTAACATAACGTCCATCGACTGGCAATCCTAACTGGTACGCCACGTCCTGCAGTGTAATAGTGCACTCCCCGAACGACATGTGAAACGTGTGCGTCTCTGGACGCCAGCGCTTAACGAATGCACTGACTAGCGGCTCATCCAGTCTGAACCATCTTTTGTTCAGCCTCGCAAGATGGTATAAGTCGGCCATCTACAAGTACGAAACGTACCTCTCGTCCAGACGCATACCCTGCTGCCGCCGCATGCTCGAGATGCATCGCTGGGGCTGCAAAAATAATGTACCAGAAAATAAAAAACAACTTTAATCATTCACTAACAAAAGATTATTCACTAACAAAACCACTAATAAAACCAATAACTAAACCACCAACAAAATCACTAACAAAACCACCACCAAAACCACTAACAAAACCACTAATAAAACCACTAATAAAACCACCACCAAAACTACTAACAAAACCACCAATAAAACCACTAACAAAACCACTAGCATCATTCACTAATGAAACCACTAACATCATGCACCCCCAAAACCACTAACAAAACCACTAACATCATTCACTATCAAAACCACTAATAAAACTCCTAAAATCATTCACTAACACAGCCACTAACATCATTCACTATCAAAATCACTAACAAAAAATATATAAAAAAAAAGTTATTCGCTCCTATTTTAAAAGAACAACTTCACACTAACCTATTCGTTGATGACACCAGCTATATGGGCTACTCCATCCAAACGATATAGTCTGTCCGGATTATCCCCCATCGGCTAAATATTCTGCTGAAGCCTTTGTTGGAGTCGTTATGGATCGTTTTCTCTGGGATTTGGTGGGAGTGTGAATTTGGAATAGTGGTTCGAATGAGGTTAGTTCGAACTCCTTATATAGACAAAACAAGAAGTAATTCGAAATGGCCTGTTTTGAATTACTATGGGCACGAAAACATGAGTAATTCGAACCTACTCCATTCAAATTAGTGTAACTTTGTGTGTGTGTGTAATTCGAATAAGCTTGATTCGAATTAATGCTTGTGTGCGTGTGTGTAGTTCGAATCAATATGATTCGAATTAATATGAATGTGCAATTCGAATTATACTAATTCGAACTATATAGAAATGTCCACCTAGTGGAACTTTGTAAGGTTTTTTATTTTGGTGGAATTGTGTAAATTTAAGCAATGCTTGGTTTAAATGGGTCATTTATATATAAAGACCTAATTATAAATTTAATAAAAGTACATGGACTAATAGAATAATTAAATTTATATTTCAATTATAAGTATAAAACTAGTTTAATCCATGTGCCATATTAAAGTAGAGAGAAGCATTTCTTTATTAAAATTTGAAAAAAAAATATCTGATCATAGAATATCTGCTAAAAGTTGAATCCAATATACAAGAACACAAATTGCTTCCTCAATCGGAATGGTTGTATAAGCTTTTTACATATATCTCAACACAAATTTAAATAACAAAATTTCTAAACCTGCATCTAGTAGTTCTTTTTTGTGATCATTGATTCTACAATTGCAGTTCAACCTTGACCTTATGGTTAAATCAAACTCTTCTAGTTGAATTAACTGTGCTATGAGCAAAAACTTTCTCAGATACATTCAATGAGAATTGTAAAATGAAACAAAGATCCTATTCAAAGTAACACTGCTACTGTCACATGGTGTGTAACCTGCTTTTGACTTTATGCACTTTTGTATAAGATGCAGAGAGGCAGACATATTCTCTAAAGAAAGGAAACTTGATTGGCTTAAATTCCATGTATGCTTCCAAATTTTCTTCTTTTGGAACATTGACTTTGATCTGTTTCTACTAAATGGAGAATTTGAAGTCAGCACATTTTGGGAATCAAGCTAATCAAACATTTATTGAATGGAAAAAAGGAATCTTTTCACTAGAGTCTAGAACTCAACTAGTTCTAACATTAAATGAATTTTGTGACTTAAAGACTGCAATTATAGAATTAATGACAATATGAAGTTACCACTAATCACAATTCACAAGCATAAATTTCATTATGATAAGAAAGGTGCAGTAATCTTTGCATCAGTGCAATCTATGTAAACTATATTATTACTTGAACTATGTATATAATTATGAAACTCCTAAAACAAATCTTGCATGGCAACACTTCTCTAACAAGATAGCACATCCCAACTAATGGCTAGAAGCAACAAAATCCCAATAACTACATTAACAAGGTATACCGCTCGTGGAGTCAGGCTTTCGCTCGACGAACACGGCTCTAGGTGGATGAAACTACCAATTCTATTAACATCAGAGCTTCTGGTTTCTAACTTCTTTCCTGGACTAGTTTTTCGAGCTTTTTCTTGATCTCTTCTTGATTGTTCCACAGTGGTCAATTTCTTCTTATCCTGCATATTACATCACATAGGAGCATGGTATGATCAGTGGCATGTTAGAATTTAATTTTCTTCAAATGAAGCATCACAGCCTACTCAGTCAAGATAGGCTTCTTCGTCGTTTAGTCTGGCTGCTCGGTGTTCTCACCTCAAGATTGGGAATTGCATTGCTTGAAACCTTCCTATGTGTTTGAGATAGTCTCGGATTATATTGATTTTTCGATCCACTTAGAGCCGGTGGAGGACTAGAAATTTCAATAGAATTGATCTCAAAAGGTTTATCTGCATTTGAGTCACATGAAGATGAATCCACTCCCCAAAAGTCTTCTGAAGAGATACTTCTAGTTTTATCTGTGCGCGCAGCACTATGTGATGATTGAACCATTTTTGATACATGGTATTCTCTTGAATCAGCCTGATCATTACACATTGTTGAAGAATCAGGAATACTGCCATACTGTATAATTTCAGAAGCGGACGGATGGATCAATAGCATGTTTGGATTAGTTTTTAAAAACCCCGAACCATGATTTTGGAACAAGCTATTTAAGATGAACTTTTTCTAAAACCATGGCTCAGGGTCATCAAAAACTAAACTAAACATGCTATATAATTTCAGCAGAGAATTAATGGATACCATGGCTGATTTAGCTTTTGGAAACTCTAAACCATGGTTTGAGAAACAGCTAAACTTATCTCCATATAGTTGTTTCCCAAACTATGGTTTTGGGCCACCAAAAAGTATACTCCTTCGGTTTCATATAGCATGCTCGGTATAAGCTTACGAAAACCTAAAACCATGGTTGGGTTGCATCAGTAGCATAAACCGAGCATGCTATAAGTCAGTTCTTGAAAGGGCTCGAAACAAAGAAGGATCATGAATCCAGGAAAAATATTGCTTTTGAAGTATTTTCTTAATTTCCATTCCCTGCCCTTTTCTCCACTTTATGCACTGATGTATTGTTAAGGTGCCAACTGCCATGTATCAAACAGGACACAAACAAAAACCAGACATTTCAGCTAAGTATCTCTCTAACATCCTATAGAAGGAACTAACTAAACATTTTTCATAGACTGGTGAACAACAATTAATGTACATAACCAACAAATAGCTCATAAACAATTGGAGATATAACTCCCCAATATCATTTTTAAGGATTTATCTTTACCCGTCTAGAGACTACTTCAGCATCTGTGTCACTGCTTTCATAGCATACCCTCATCGATGGGACCGAGCGGAGGTGATTATTCATGAAAGTATGATGCTGCTGTCTTTCTTCAAACATAGCTATATTGCCACTATCCAAAATCGAATCCGCAAATTTCTCAGCATCTTGCTTCTCTTCGTTTGTTTCGAATTGTATATGCATACTGCTATCTTCATTTACAAGGTAATAATTTTCAGATGGGGAGAATGGGAAGGATTCTTGCTGTTCAATGCCGACTGGAGAATGCTGTGATGATGATCTGTCTTGAGGCAGTGTGTGGAAGATTGAATCCATGTCCACATCTGGCGAATCAAACATCTAAAACAGACATAAAAGATATATTAACTATCCCCAAACTTTTTTTAAATGCATAAACCAAGAAATAGAGATCAAAATGATGCTTCTGCTTACAGTTGAGACACTCTCATCTGCTTCTTCCATGTGAGTGCTAGGTTCCCCCTCATCACAGGCTTGTGCATCAGTTCCATCTTCGGATTTTCTCTCGACTTTCTTCATCAAGCGACACAAAACAAAATTCCTCTGCAGAATGTTGAGTATAATCAGCACTGAAAAATTGATACTACAATGGAGACTATCACAAATTCAGTTCATTGAAGACTTCATCTAGAAACAGCTTAAATAGCAAAATCAACAATTCAATAGTATTCCACTATTTCATGAAAATCAATGATGAATTGTTTCACCAATTAACAAAAAAGAATGAATTAGGGAAAAACAAGTGAGTCATGATTCATGAATAGACTATGACACAAAATACAAACATGGGAATAATTCCAATGACATAATCACCAATCAGATAAGGAAACATCAAAATCATATGAAGGGGCAACAACAACAATCATACATTATAATAGTAATTTATACCAACAAAACATATAGATAAAAAACAAAAGTGAGCACTTAAATTGGTCCAAAGAAATTTAGATCTACCACTTTGTTCTCCGACCATTTTTTTACTCTCTCGGTCATTTTCAATTATGCATTTTGAACAAACAAGTCCCTATCAAAGACAATTAGGTCTAAAAGAAATTAGTCCCCTTCAAAAAGTAATTCTAGAGTACCTCAAAATTTGTTGAACAACCAAAGTATGATATGAAATAGAATCAACTTGGGTATTTATTATAGAAACAAAGATCAATTTCCAAAACAGATGAAAACTAATCAAGGCAAAACTTTTATGGAAAAAGAAAAACCATAAGTACCTGGCTATCATCAAAGGTAGTAGCATGATACTCATGGATAACCCAATTGGTTTTGACACCATTAGGAACACGGCCACTATAGAAAACAAGTGTCTTCTTGCTCCCAATTACATTCATAGTTCCTCTTTCCTTTATGAATCTATCTTGTCCTGTGGCTTTCCAATATCCTCCTTTGGTTGCCCTGTTTGATCTTTTGCTCTTTCCATACTTGTAATCACGTCCACTAAAGAAAAACCATTCTGGATCATCCGATTTTACCTTTGATAATGCTGACACACAGAACCCAATTCAACGATCATCAAACAGCATCATACTAACATGAAGAAAAGTTTCAAACTTTGTCACATTAAGATCATGGGGTAGTGACAAAAAACAAAAAGGTACAAGCTTTGTCTCATGAAGATGATGGGGTTGTTGAATAATTGTATATTTATTACTTCATTTTCTTAAATTTTTAATAACGGATAGGATCATCAAACATGAAAAAGGTGCAAACTTTGATACATGAAAATGATAGGGTGGTTTTATTTATTTATTTATTATGGGTTTACCTGGAATTTGCCAAGGTTCAACCTTGCAAAGATCAATGTCAGGGATAATATCGATTGGAAAATTGTCATTTAGGAGCTTGTGATTGAGGTAATAGCTCACAAGCTCTTCATCTGTTGGCTTGAACCTGAATCCAACAGGAATGAAATCAAGTATTGGAAATGGAATTGTGGCACTTCTAGCCATTTTTGTTTTTGTTTTTTTGAAGATGAAAATTGTTTAAAGCTTTGGTTAAAGAAGAAGAAAAAGAAAAAGAAGGTGATGAAGCTGATGATGATTGATGAAGAAGAGGAAGATGAAGAAACAGAGTAAAGAGAAGAAGCAGCACTGAAGCAGAGAGTGTTGGTTATGAGTGATTGGTTTGTGTCGAATTTGTAATGCAACGAAGTTAGTCATTGACTTGACTTTGAAATTTGGCGTAAGGGAGAAGTTTCACTTTTTTTTTCTTTTCTCTTCTTTTTTTTGGTATATTGTAATTTCGTGGAGTAAGATGAGAAACAAAACACGGTTAGAAATTGTCTAGTCAAATTGATCCATCAGATTATTCGTTTGCTTAAGTAAATATAAAAAATCTGTATTATACATATAAAACTAAAAAATATAATAAAAAATCAAAAGAATAATGGCTCATTTTTTTATTGTTGGAGGCATGTATGTGATGTGCTGCATTATGAGAGTATAGTGATGTTAAACCAAGATGTGGAACGGTATAAATCGGGTCATACGAATTGTTTTGAAAAGAAAATATCATATCAAATCGGATGGTTTGATTTGCAAAAAGAGAAATTTTAAATTTTAGAAGAAGTAAATCGGACTGTTCGTGTTATAAAAAAAGATTTTTTTTTAATAAAACAAAAATTGGACCGTCTGATTTTTTTAGAAGCACTCGTACCATCCGATTTGTAGCTCCTTGACACCACACGCCTGTAAAACACGCTATTTCTTCATATCGCTGTCCTACACCATTACCTTCTCTATAATAAAATTAAATCACGAAGAATAATTATCTAATTTAAAAAATATTTTTATATAAAAAATACTTTTAATCATACTCAAGAGAAAATAGAGTAGTGAAATAACAATAATTTCAAAAAAAAAACAATGTTATTTACATAATTGAAATTAGTGTATTAACTAGTCTACTGTTTTCTTATATAAATATAGTAATGCGAATAAATTTAATTAATCAAGATAATAATTAACAAAATATTTTATTTTATAAATTATATACAATAAAAAATATTTTTAAAAAATAACTTGAACACTAAATTATTTTCATATTCTTTTTATATGATAAATAGATAAAAAAGAAAATTACTTAAATAAATCAACTAAGTGTAAAAATTATCAAATTATTTTAAATAAAAAAAATAATATTTTTTTTATTTTTTATATAAATCATGGACCTACTACTGATTTTAAAAAAATATATAAAATCAACCCTGATAATTACAACTAGGGCTACAGAAAGATTAACAGACTAGCTACTACATCACATTCTGGTTAGTAATACGACACATGCAGTAGTACAATCATGTCAACATAGTAGAATTTCAGTTATATTTTTCTAATTTATCCAGCTTTACAACATAGGGTAACCAACGAATGTGTACTCAAGCACCGAACTTATCTTCAAATAACTGAATAGATAAGAACACCGTAATATACGCTCAAACATAAATTCTAACAGTATTTTCATTGGCATCCGGTAAAAAAATTATAAATCTCTGCTAGAACCAAATCTAATAGACAGTGTGCTTGTGAATATATTGATCAGGAGGAAATTCATTAAATAACTCTTGAAATCATATTTATGCTGGTTTTCCTTTAAAAATGTATAATTCAAATTCTGACAGACAACTACTCACAGTTTCACCATTTATTGAAAGTCTAAACGGCTAAATTGGTAGTCAACATCCTGCAATGTAACTGTGCACTCTACGAAAGGTATATAGAAGGTATGGGTCTTTAGACGCCATCGCTCTATAAATACACTAACAAGATCTTCATCAAACTTAAACCAGTAATCGTAAAACTTAACAACACGATACAATACGACAGTATGAAGATAAAAAATGATGCGATCGTATAATGACATTTTTTGCGCTCACAGTAACAATAAGTCGACTAATCTATAAAATCAATATCCAACCATGTATATGTTTTTAAATTTTTAACAATAGTGTGAGTGGTTTCATTTTTCTATTTATCTAATATTCACTAATTATACAAGTATGAAAGTAGCAACAATACGTTTATTTAAAATTTTTAATTTAAAAAAATACAAATACATTTATTTAAAATAATACAAGTATTTTATTTATTTTTTAAAATTTAAAAATAATACTAATATTTTTAAAAATCAAACATAATTATACAGATTTTTTCTAGCATTAAAAATTCACACTATTATTATATTTATCATGGTCAAGTCAATAATAAAAAAATTTTAACATTTCCAACCTCTTAAAAATTTTATAGCTTATACGAAGCTATGCATAAATTGTTGAAGTCCCTCGTGTTTTAGTCCTTTTGAACGCAAATCATAAAATCTCTAAATTATTTATGTTTGATTCTTTAAAGTTAAAACCAGCAAAGGACCCACATTTTATGCTTATATTATGCATACCTATAGTTTTCACTCTCGAAGATGGTTTCTCTTTTTTCATAAATAGTTCGAAACTGACGTGAATTATGACAAGATTTTGACATACATTGAATCAGGAATATTTACCATGATTCATGCACATATTTAGTTAAGTATGAATGGTTGTATTTCTCGGAATTATATATATATATATATATATAAGTAGTAGACCTACAATTTATATAAGAAATGAGAGAGTAAAAATACTGTTCTTTCTCATTTAGGATAATCTAATATAGTTTTTATACTCAATTAATTTATTTAAGTAATTTACGTGATAGAAATATAATTTTTACTATGAGAGAAGTCATTTTTTAACTTCTTTATAAGCACTTAAATAATCTTTTAAAAAGTTACAATTTAGTTTTGAAAATTGTACCAATCCTGTTTGAGAAGCTTTAAAATTAACTTTTTTTAGTTTTTTGCTTATAAAAAGTAGTAGTATTAATGTCTAGTGCAATTTTCAAAATCAAATTGCAGCTTTCTAAGAAGCTATTTAAAAACTTATAAAGAAGTTTAAAAAAAATGACTTCTCTTATAATACTACTATTTTTTATCACATTTCTATAAAATAAACACTTTTAAAACTAAAAATTCAAATACAAAATAACTTATTTATAAGCTACTTTTAATATAATCATTTATTGTTTAAACTATTTTTTTTTTAAAAAATTAATTAAATTGTTTACCAAACTGTACCTTAATCATCAAATATAATTAAATAACTTCATTGGTTATTTGTTATTAGCATTTAATTATTTTGTTGTTTTACAAGTGCAAAAAACTTGACTTTACCTTTTTGCGAAAAAATTATTTTTTGAGGTCAAGTTGACGTTGTTCCTTCTTGTTTCCTTCTACTAAAAGAAGAAAACGACGCTGTAAAAACGCGTTTTCTAATCAAAAGGATATATACGCATATATTCTTTTTTTTTTTTTTTAATTTTTTCTCAAAACTATAATAGTTCCTAACCAATCAACAATATGCAGGAAGTAACACAGAAATTTACATGCAACTTCTAATCATTCTTAGAAGTTATTATGAGTCTATCACCTCAACTCTCAAAGTAATATATATATTATTAGTAGTTATAGTAATTAAGTGTTGTTAAAATTAAAATAATATTTTTTAAATATTATTAAAATTGTATAAACATTATAACCACTTAAATAATATTCAATTATAATATTACCCACAAATACTATATTTATGTATTTGTTTTTACGATATTTTTTAATCTAATAAATTAATAATTAATTTATCATAAATTTAATTTTTATTTAAATAGATTATTATATGTATAAAATAATATTTAAATTTTTAATATTTATTTAAGTATAGATGAGTAAACTAATTACTTGAACAATTTAAATTAATTATTCTATTTTATGTATATGTGTGTTTTATAATTTTATTTAAAAAAATAAATAAATAAATTCTTAATTTTTTAACTCGTAAACATTTATATATTTAAAATTTTAAAAATATATTTAAATTACTGAATTTTTTAAAATCTAGACATATTTATCATTCTCTCTTTTGTTTATTTCCCTTTTCATGCTTAGAAGCTGTTATGAGTCTCTATCACCTTGGACTAATAATTACTATGTATGGAATTACGTTCTTCATTTGTTGTTTTGTACTTTCTCAGAAGATGCTATTTAATTTGTTGTGGTGGGGTCTTCATCGAGTGGATTAATTTTCTTTGATGAGAGATTCATATGTAATTGATTTGGGAGAAACTAATTATCAAGTCATCATTTTCGTTACTAAGAACTAAATTAATTTTATTTGACTCCTGAGAAAAGATTTTAGAAGAGCTTTTAAGTTTTTTAGTGAGAATTTCTTTTTTTTTCTTTTATTCATAATTTTTTTCTTTTTCATGATTTTATGTTTAAATGGAAAGAAGACGTTAATTACGTTTATAATTCAATAATTTTATTTTGTGAATGACTGTTATTTTATCTATTTTCACAATTTTTAAATTTTTTTTTTATTAAATTACCCACCATTATATATATACATCAAATAAATTGACTAATAATAATCAACACTTGATTTAAATGAAAGATAAACTCACCCTATCAAACTCGACTCATTAAATTACAACTTTTTAAAGAGTCTAATTATGAATAAAACAGAATAAATGTTCTTTCTATAGTTGTTAAGAAATCTTATTTGGTAAGGAAATGAAATCAAACTATTGATTAGTAGCCAGATACTTTGCACATATGATGGTTAATGCACTTAACCTTTTTTATTTTAACAAGAAGCAGCAATGCAATAATAAAATTCATTGTTTCTCGACGGAGTAAATTACTAAAATAATGGCAAAAATCTTGCTTTTGTTTTTTCAAATTTTTTTTATAGTCTTTTTTTTTTTTATAAATTTCTGATCATTTTTTCATTATTCTTTTATGATGAATGTGACCGAAAAGATAAGAGAGAAGAGAGAAGAGACAATGTTTTTAATGCACAATAAATTTAATTTAATTTTAAATTTTAATTATCTATGCATATAAATACAAATTGCAATTAACTAAATTGAATTTTAAATTCTATTACACAAAAGTAGGGGTGGCAAAGCGGGCCGGCCCGCCCCAACCCGCCCCGCCCCGCCTAAGCCCGCCCTATAAACGGGGCGGATCGGCCCGCCCCGCCAACTAAAATGGGTTCAAAATGCTAGCCCGCCCCGTTTTATGGCGGATTGGCGGGTTGGCGGGCTAGCCCGCTTCTTTTTTTTTGAAAAATAAAATTTATTAAAATTAACCAAAAAATAATAATTAAAAAATCAAATACAAATAAAAAATAGTCAAATTATAATATAATTTTTTTTACTATTTTTTTTTAATTTTTAACTTCAATAAAATTGTTCAAAATAATATTTGTCAATAGAATCATCTTTATTTTAAAAAATAAGTCACATAATTTGAGTATATATACGAAATTGTAAAATAAAATAAATAAAGTTAATAACTAAAGAAGAATAAAAACAAAAAATGAAAAAAAGTGATTAAAAATTCTATAATTATTAATTTTATAACAGTAATCACTCTTTTATTTAATTAAAAAAAATAAAAAATAAAAATCTTCGGCCCGGCGGACCGGCCCGCCCCGCCCCGCCAAAACCCGCCAATTTGGCGGTGCGGGTTTGACGGGTTTTTGTAATTTGGCGGGTTCCAAATCCTAGCCCGACCCGCCTTTTTTAGCGGGTTTAGCTGATCGGCCCGACGGGCTCGACCCGTTTTGCCACCCCTACACAAAAAAGTAGGTAACCTTTTGCCACCCCTACACAAAAGAGTAGGTAACCGAGGCATGCTAGGAGACTTTGGCCTAGATTTATCATTCTTTTGTTTTATCTTGTGATTACTTGTTCAGCCATTAATTTTTTTTTTTTAAATTTTGTCCAAGATTGAGCTTTCTTTTAATGATCAAATTTGGACTTATGTAATTTTTGGTCCAATAGAAAATTAAATTTATTTTCTGCACACTAATACACACATTAAACAAACCATTGGAAGTAAATAATAATTTAATAATTTTTTAATTAATATTTTAATAATGTTTGATCATCATTTAAATTAAACATAAGTTTTTCAACCTCAACAATTTATAAAAAAATTACATTATTTTAAGTGTAAAATTATAAAAAAATTAATTTATTTAAAATGAAAGTGTAAAATTATAAGTAATGTAATTAAGTAATGAAAGTAAAATTACATTATTTAGAATAAAAGTATAAAATTGATTTATTTATAAAAAAATTACATTACTTTAAGCGTAAAATTATAAAAAAATTAATTTATTTAGAATGAAAGTAATGAAATTAACTGTAATTTACTTAGATGTGATTAAAAAATAATTGAATATTATGTACACTAAAAAATTGATATTATTAAAGGATAAAATTAAAATTTATTTCAATGCATCATTTTCGTCCCCAACGTTTTTGTCCTATTTAAGTCCTTAACGTTTTAAAATCGTCTCAATTTTGTCCCGTCGCCAATTCTGTTAACGGATTCCTAACGGCAGGACAACATTGAGTCAATTTTGAAACGTTAGAGATTTAAATAGGACGATTGAAATGTTAGGGACAACTTTGGGACGACTTATCCCAAACGTTAGAGACAAAAACGATATTTTACTCTATTAAATATATGTTCTAAAAGAAAATTTTAGCAATCAGATTTTGATATAAATTTTTGCAATCATTCTTAAAAAAAAGATATTTTTATTTTTAAAATTTAATAATTTTATGTTAAGTGAACTTTTTTAAAACATTTTTAATTCTGAATGAACACATATTTTTAAAAAATAAAAAATTTAGAGATCAAATTTTGTTCTAATTTTTTTATACATTTTCTAAATATTTATTTAAATGTTGTCATGTTGCTACAAAAATTCGGATTAAATGAACAAATCAGTTACTAAATACAAAAATATTTTTATCATTCATAAAAAATATAATATTTATTAATTATTTTTGTCGCTTCAAATTTTTTAAAAAGTATTTTATTAATAATATTTTTTACAAAAATTTTTGTCAGTCATTAAATTTTTCGAATAATTAGTTGATAGTTAATTTTTTTCACACGAATTTGAATTCGTTAAATTTTAGATTTTATTTTAAAAGATAAGTGAAACTAAAAAAAAATTAAAAACAATAGATTATATTTTATCTTTTTAAATAAAAATTTAAAATTAAAAAAATTTAAATTCTTTTCACACTAGTCGGCATTTTGATGATATACTTGATCCCCAAGTATAGTTAATCTTTTTCCACACTAGTCGACATTTTGATGATATACTTGACCCCAAGTTTTGTCTTTTTCTTCTTTGTTTTTTTTTTTTTTTTTTTCTCCTCTCCCTTAATCCTCCATTTAAATTCATCTTTTTAGTGGATGCCTAAATTCTTTGCTTCTTTTGCTTTTTCTCTTTTTCTCTTTTTCCGTAGTTTGTTATGCTCCCCACTAACATATAATTGCATCATTGCATGACCTAAGAGACACAAACTCACTCTCTCCAAATCATTACATATTCAATTGATAAGACTATGATTATAAAATAAAACATTTGCCTTATTTTCAACTTTATTGTACGGTCATCCTAACTTCCAAATTCCAACTGTTCTTCAGCAACTTTGAAACTTGCATAAAGAAATAATTATTTTATATTATGAGAGTGGATTAGATAGTAGATAAATAGCCAATAGTAAAGGAAGATTTAGAAAGGCCATAAATAAGATGGCCAAAAAAAAAATTTATATGTCAACAGTTTCACTATAAATATATGATAGAATGTAATGACATCGTTCGATTCATGTAGTCGACTTCACCTAGTAGGATAAATTTGTATTGTTGTTGCATACATTTTTTATTAGTTTTTTACTGAAGTCAAATTTTAAATATGAATCTCTGTGGTCTAATTTTTAGATCATGACTCCGTCTTGATCAAAGCATATAGTCAAATTAAATATATAATCATAATCATGATCATAAAGTTACGAGAAAATACTCAGTTTGGTCCCTAAAGTTACACTCGAGCCTCAATTTAGTCCTTGACGTTTTAATTGTCTCTATTTAGTCTCTGAACTTTATAAATTTTAATCAACTTAGTCCCTGCGGTGATTTTCGCCACAGAATCATTATCGGAGAGATGATGTGTACAACAGAATGCCACACTGGACGTCTAACGGATATATTACGTGGCATTTGAAACTTTTGCATCAATTTAGTCCCTAGGAACTGTTTAAATCCCTAATCCCCAAATCCATTTGAAGCCCCTTAACTTCTTCGTCGATTCTTACTCCTCTTTTGGGAGACGTTTTTATGAAGTCCATGATAGGTAGCAGCAGTAAATCCGTTGGGAGTTTCAACAATCAACGCTCTAATGGAGGTTGGAGAACCACTCGAAGCAGAGAAGAACTATTTCCAGAGTGGTGTGGGTGTGGGCGTAGACCCGTTCTGAGATGGTCAAGAACAGATGCAAATCCAGGGAGACCCTTTTTTGGATGTCCAAACTACAATGTAAGTGCAAGATTATTCTTAACTTTTTCTAAAGCTTGTAGTATCTGATTCTTTCTCCATCTCCGCTGAATCTGTTTGCAGAGTGTTGGCAAGAGGTGGTGTGGGTTGTTTGTTTGGACTAATAAATTCCATAAAAAAAGGAGAATCAAGAGGCAAAGTAGTACCAAAAAATGAAAATGATGAAGAATGGAGGATGAACTTTGCTTGGAAGATTGGAAGTTTGGAATCTGATGTTAGGGCTTTAAAATTGGGAGGTACTTTGTTGGTTGTAATAAATTTGCTTGTAGTTGCTATGTTATTATGGAAATGGTGAAGATTGGCCTTATGTTTTTTGATAAATAGCCAAATTTTGATGGTTTTGATTCAAATTGCAGGAATATTTTGAAGAAAAATTAATGTATGTTGTTATATGTATTGTTGTATCTGTTTTTATTTTAAGTCTTAATGAATAAAAATTGTACCTATGGTAATATGTGATGGTTTTTAGTGGCTAAGAGAAGGGGGGTTGAATCTTAGCCCCTTTTTCACTTGACAACACTTGCTGGTCTTTTAAACAGCTTCTGGAAACTTTTTGTCTTTTTGTCTCGTAACCAGCCACGAGACTTTTTCTTTTGTCTCATACCCAGCCACGAGACTTTTCTTTTTGTCTCATCAATCAGCACGAGATTTTTTCAGTTTTATCTCCTGTGCAGCAGAAACATAAATGGAGTAGAAGGGAGAGAAAAATACACCCAGATATATCTTGGTTCAGCTGCTAAGTGCAGTGCAGCCTACATCCAGTCTCCATCACAACAATGATGGAATTTCACTATAATCATCTTCGATTACATACACCAATTCTCCCTAGGAACTACCCTTCCTATCCGGGACAAGTCCAGAATCTAAACTCAATCCTAAACTTGACTTGGTTACTGCCAAGCTTTTCACTGCAAAGTGCTAACCCAACTTGCAAGGGGATTCCCACAAAATCATGAAACACAACAAAGATGTACAAAGGACCTCTAAGGACATCTATGGCTTTTTCTTTTAATTTTGCACTCTTTGCCTTTTTCCGCTCTATGACTTTTTCATACAAACCTCACTGTTTGCCTTTTTTTCATGAGACTCAAGACAGACAAAATTAAACAGAAAATTACAAAATAAAAATATTAAAGGAGAATAAATTCTATTAGCTTATGTAGCTCTGAGAATCCTGTGCTTTGCACTCTCACTCTTTCTCCTTGAATCAAATCCTAACTGTTCACCCTTACTTATAGGAAGAAGCCTCCAAGGTTGAAACCAAACAGACCAAGCTAATCTTCTTCTTCTTCAAGTTAGAACCGGTTCGGCCAGAGAGAGAAAAGAGATAACCCATGCAAAACCCAACATGCAATTACCTCTAGTCCTTCCTTGGTCACCAATCTTCATCAATCCGAGCCCTCCATCCTTGCCTTGCTCTCCAAGATGGACTCCTGGCCCTTGATACTTCATGATGATGATAGTTTCATCTGCTCCAATCTCTTCCTCTTCCTTCACGTAGCCACTGTAGCTACCTCCTGTGGTGGTTGAGCAGAATCAAAGACAAGCCATCCCTCCAAGGATCTTCTTTTCTGACTGAAATCTTCTTCAACCATTTTTGGTATGAAGAAGCCAAGATCTCTTCACCAAATCTTACCACAAGTGAATGAGAATCTTAGCCACAGCATACTTTTAGTTTTTCTTTTCTTGACATCATTGTGATGGTCTTGTAGCGTGCATCTCCTTCTTTTCGGTGGCTAGCTTTAGCTTCCATGATTTGCTGTGTAATGACCGAAAAGAGAAGAGAATTGAGAGAGAAGATAGAGTTTGAAAGAAAAGCAATTAAATGAAATAGAACAAATTAATTAAAATGAGTTGCTTTTTACTTCCCTCTATGCTGAGTAGCGTGTAGCATTTTAATGCAATCAATCATGTCAATCACACTTTCTCTCTCATGGTTCCCAATGTAAGTTAAATTCAAATTAATTGAATTTGAGATCCATCACTTAATGAAAGGTGGGATCCGTTGGAAGCAAAACAATTTGCTTTCTTTCTCAATTAGATTCGAACCAAGCATAGGATCACTTAGCAAGGATTATAATTGGGCTTGTAGTAACAAAATTCAATTTGGTCTAATTTCTTTTTGATTTCGGACCAACTTCAACGGTCTAGTAACAAGTATTTAAATTGGGTCTGTATCACAAATTCTTGTCCAAATACCACATCAAATATTTAGCCATAGAATCAATTTAATTTTTTTTGTATCAATGCTGAATGTATTTTCAATATAATTGGGCTTGCAATATTTTTCTTTTATTTTCGGTCCAAACATACCTGCATAGAAAAAATTAATTAATCAACATATATGAATTAATATTTTTGTAATTTATCAAATTAATAATATTTAGTCATCACAAATATTAGCTTAAAGTTTTCCAAACTCATCAATCTCCCCCTTGATGACAAACATTATTAAAATTGAAATGGAAAGAAATTAAAGATTAAAGTATAGAATACTCCCTTTGAATATTTGAATTTCTCCCCCCTTTCTAATTGTCACATGGCTCCCCCTTAATGTATGCTATTTTACCAAGGGAAGCTTTATGCCTGTAACAATTTTTATCAAGCCTAAGGCAACAATGTTATTCACATATTCATTATGGAATGTTGAATGGCTTGATTTATGAGCAGAATTGAATGATAATCAAAACTCATTTGTTATCAATAATTTAATTTTTTGCTCAATCACATAAAAATAATTTTGGTACCAACAAAATTGATGTTTCCTTAAGCAGCTTTTCAAGCCCTTTTGAAAATATTTTTCAATAAGCAAATCAGAGCAAATTAATTTTAGCAAAAATATTTCAAGCATGATCATCTCAAACCATAGCAACTATCAAAACTTCATGTTTACATCACAGTTTAAAGGAACTGCCAAAAATAAATCCAAAACAGCAGACTTTTATCAAGGTAAGACAAATGTATCACAATCACAATAATCCTCATTTTACCAAGATAAGTCAAAATAAATTTCAAACAGCAATCAAGGTGGAACACGTGCATTATCAACATTAAACATATTATCACAACAAGAAATTGAAACTTGAAATAAGGGAGATCATGAATCCTCAAAAGGATTTCATCCCTGTTTTGTTGTTAATTTCAATTTTCCTGCACCATTTCTTCCCCTTTTGGCATCAAGGGCACCTGCAAAAATGACATAGAACACAAAATATGCAAAATATACACAAAATGTTAAAAGTGTATCACCAAGTCATAGGTCCAACAGTATCCAAACAGACAAAATAGAGTATCAAATTGAGCCTAAACATGCCAATATCAAATACTAAAAAATAGATTAATCATCAGATAAATGAAGCTCAGATTCCTCAGCCCCTTCGTCACTAGCAGCTCCCAACTCCTCCTCAAGGCTCTCCAGCATCAGACTTACCCTGTCCTTGCATCTCATCCAAGCCTTCTCATTTTCATAGGCTAGCTTGCATGCCGCCTTATGGGATTGTACCATGAGCTCTGACATGTTCGAAAATTCAGTGAGAATTTCTTTGATAGATTTGGTTGCCTTAGAGGACTCAGGCCGAATTTCATATTCACTATCCGAAGCCACAGATTTCTTCCCTTTGGTTCTTTTAACAGCTCCTCCTCCTTTAATCACATATACCTTGTTTTCTACAGCCTCATTTAGGAGATCAATTTTAAAATATTCAAAAATACTTGTTAAAAATATCCCATAAGGCAGATTCGCCTTTTTGGTGCTTTTAACTGATTCCCACATGTGTCTGATCATAAGGTAACCAAATGATATAGGAGTAGATGTAACAAGAGCAAAAATGATGAGAGAGTCAGAGAATGTTACTCTATTATGGGAGCCACTTTGAGGGGTCAGGATGTGGGTGATGATCCTGTGTAGCAGAGAGTTGGTAGGACCGAGGTCTTTGTAGGTAGGAGTAGTGCCATCCAAGCCGGATAAATTTTCACAGATGTGTTAGAGGACAATCTTATAGGTGACTCCGACCTGGGAGTCCCACTTCTCAGCCATATATGCTCTCGGCCCCTCCTCTTTGTAGCCTAGAGCCGTCCCAATAGTTTCAGTGTCAAGAGTTATGTGAACCCTCTTCACATAAGAGTGGATGGTGCCATCAATCAGTCACATGTTGGCATAGAACTCACGTACCAAACCGGGGTAAACCGATTTTTGGATATGGAGCAATGGTGTCCATTGGAGAAGATAAAACAGAGAAGAAACATTTATCCCTTTGTTGGTGAGTGAGTCGAGATTGACGAGATAGGTGGCACAGAGATGGCGTTTTTCCAGAACCTCCTTATGGAATTCATATGAAGAGCAAGAGATGAACCTGGCAGGATCATAGTGAGAGTGTGGTTTGCTGAATTTGTTCTTGAAATCCAAGGACTCTAGGTTTGCTGGTTCCTTGGTGTTGTGCAGTGCGAACCCTTTTGTTTTCTGGGTACTTCTTCCGGGTGTGGTCTTCTTTGGTGGAGATGGTGGTGGTGATGGAATGGGCGAGGTGTGTGATTCTTCCTCTTCCGCCACAGGAACCTTCTCTTTCTTCTTCCTTGAAGAGGTTTTTGTGGCTATGACTTTCCTTCTCATGGTGTCTGTTTGTTTCGAGGGTGGTGAGGGGAAAGATGAAGATATAGAATGAATATGGATGTGGTGTGAGTTTGATGTGTGGACGATTTTTGAGAGAATAGAATCTTTTCACTTTTTCTAGGGACGGTTTTCTTTTTCATGGTAATGAAAATGGAGAAGTGAAAGATGGGGGGTTGAATAGAAACCGAATTGAGTGAGGGAGGAGGGAGGTTAGGAAAGCATTAAATGTGGAGTGGAGAGAGAATTGGAGGGAGTTTAATGACCATTAAGGAGCGGTTAATACCCAAGGAAGTTTATCTTTTATTTGAAATAAACTAAAAAGTGGTTTCCTAGAATCAAGGGATTAGATGAAGAAAAAGATTTGATTTGACAACATCCTCTTCCAACAAGATTTGATGAGACAACAAAAGGAGATTGTGATTTACACAAAGAGAAACTAACAAAACGGTCAGAGTGGGGTCAAGGAAATTTAGTGGGGCCCATAAGAATTAATTTCGGCGCAGTCTCCCCCTTGATCACAGCCCTTCCAACACACTCTGATTTTTATCTCCTCCTTTCCTACGAGACAAAATTGAGCAGAATCAAAATTTCACAAGTTGTCAATAGAACTTAAATCAATCATTCCCAAACTTTTTCTCAAGGTGCAGAATCTATCTTCACAGAGAGATTTTGTAAAAATTCAGCAAGTTGGTCTTCAGATTTCACAAATTGAATATCAATAGTACCCTTTTGCACATGTTCTCTAATGAAATGATATTTAATTTCAATGTGCTTGGTTCTTGAGTGCAGAACCCAATTTTTTGAAATATTTATAGCACTCATATTATCACAAAACAAGGGTATACTATTGATATTTAATTTGTAATCTTCCAACTGCGTTTTTAACCAAATTAATTGTGAACAACATGCAGATGCAGAAATGTATTCAGCTTCAGCTGTGGACAGAGCCACTGTGGCTTGTTTTTTGCTTGACCACATGTTGAGTGATCTTCCAAGGAAGCAACATATGCCGGAGGTGCTCCTTCTATCCACCCTATCTCCCGCATAATCTGCATCACAAAATCCTACTGCACAAAAGTCATCAGATTTAGGATACCATAAGCCATAATCACAAGTTTCCTTAATGTATCTAATGATGCGCTTAACGGCTGAAAGATGAGATTCTTTTGGGTGAGATTGAAATCTTGAGCATACACCCATACTTTGAACAATATCCGATCTAGAGGAGGTAAGGTACATGAGTGATCCTATCATTCCTCTATACCTTGTTTCATCCACATCTTTGCCATCATCATCCTTTTCAAGTTTTGTGTTAGGATGCATTGGAGTTCCCATTGGTTTGGAACTTTCTAGGCCAAACTTTTTGATAAGTTTTTTTGCATACTTTCCTTGGTGAATAAAGGTACCACTAGGAGTTTGCTTAATTTGGAGGCTAAGAAAGAAAGTTAACTCTCTCATTAAACTCATCTCAAACTCACTAGTCACGAGTTTTCCAAACTCTTCACACAAGGATACATTGGCCGATCCAAACACAATGTCATCAACATAAACTTGAACTAGGAGAATGTCATCATTAGATGCTTTAATAAATAAAGTAGTGTCGGTGGTACCCCTTTGAAATTGATTTTCCAACAAGAAGGCACTAAGCCTTTCATACCAAGCTCTTGGAGCTTGTCTAAGACCATAAAGAGCCTTAGATAGTTTGAAAATATGATTTGGAAATTCTTTATCTTCAAAACCGGGGGATTGTGCCACATACACTTCTCTATCAATAAAGCCATTAAGGAAAGCACATTTAACATTCATTTGAAATATTTTGAAACCCTTATGGGCAGCATAGGCAAAAAGCAACTTAATTTCTTCCATTCTAGCTACCGGAGCACAAGACTCATCAAAATCTATACCCTCTTCTTGATCGTAACCTTGGGCCACTAATCTAGCCTTGTTACGAACAACTTGTCCATCCTTACCAAGTTTATTTTTAAAGACCCACTTAGTACTCGTCACTTTCTTACCATCCGGATGAGGTACTAGTGTCCAAACATCATTCTTGTCGAATTGAACAAGCTCTTCTTGCATTGCTTTGACCCATGATGGATCTTCAAGAGCTTGTTTTACATTGTTGGGCTCCATTTATGACAAGAAGGCAAAATTGCTTGGTTCGGATTGTCTTTTGATTGAGGATCTTGTTGATACACCTTGAGAGGGATCACCAATGATAAAGTCATGAGGATAACCCCTCATGGACTTCCATTCTCTAGGCTTCCGGATTGGTGTTGAGCTTTGATGAACTTCTGTGGATCTCACTGTTTCAGTTTCTCTTGCTGGCTCAGGAGACAAAATGGAAATGTCTCCTCCAATCTGACGAGACAAAACTGGACTAGCAGATTCTTCATTTTGAGCAAACTTGGAATTTTCTTTACTTGTTCCAGCTTCTTCACAATCTGAATCATTATCTATCACAGTACTGAGAATTAAATTAGAATCACAAAAAGTAACATGTATGGATTCCTCTATGATCCTATGTTCTTTGAGATAAATCCTATAGGCCTTGCTAGTGATGGAGTATCCAACAAACATCCCTTCATAGGATTTTGGATCAAATTTGCCAAGGTTTTCTTTATTGTTAAGTACAAAGCATTTGCATCCAAAAACATGAAAATACTTAAGATTTGGAGGGGTTCCTTTCCATAGCTCATAGGGGGTTTTCTTCAATCCTTTTCTAATAATTGTCCTATTCAAAATGTAACAAGCTGTATTTACAGCTTCAGCCCATAAAAATTTAGGAATCTCATTCTCACAAAGCATGACCCTAGTCATCTCTTGAAGGCTTCTATTCCTTCTCTCAACCACCCCATTTTGTTGAGGGGTTCTAGGGCAAGAAAAGTTATGAGTAATTCCAAAGTCATCACAGAATTTTTCAAAGTCTTGGTTTTCAAATTCTCTTCCGTGATCACTTCTCAAATGGGCAATTTTTAAATCTTTTTCATTTTGAATTTTCTCGCAAAGGGTTGAAAAAGCATGACAAGCATCATTTTTATGAGCAAGAAAAAGTACCCAACCAAATCTAGAGTAATCATCTACCACCACAAGACCATAGTATTTACCTCCTAAAATTTGAGTTCTTGTTGGACCAAAAAGATCAATGTGTAACATTTCTAATGACCTTTTGGTTGAGATTCCATCTTTTGGTTTAAAAGAAGATTTTACTTGTTTGCCCAATTGGCAAGCATCACAAGTAAGATCCTTATCAAATTTGATATTTGGAATTCCTCTAACCAAATTTTTCTTAACTAGTGATGAGCAGATAATTTATACGCTTTTTGGCATTATTTTTACATAGTTTTTAGTATGATTTAGTTAGTTTTTAGTATATTTTAATTAGTTTTTAATAAAAAATCACATTTCTGGACTTTACTATGAGTTTGTGTGTTTTTCTGTGATTTCAGGTATTTTCTGGCTGAAATTGAGGGACTTGAGCAAAAATCAGATTCAGAGGCTGAAGAAGGACTGCAGATGCTGCTGGATTCTGACCTCCCTGCACTCAAAGTGGATTTTCTGGAGCTACAGAACTCCAAATGGCGCGCTCTCAATTGCGTTGGAAAGTATACATCCAGGGATTTCCATCAATATATAATAGTCCATACTTTTCCCGAGTTTAGACGACGCAAATTGGCATTCAACGCCAGTTCCATGTTGCATTCTGGAGTTAAACGCCAGAAACAGGTTGCAAAGTGGAGTTAAACGCCAGAAACAGGTTACAAACTGGCGTTTAACTCCAAGAGAAGCCTCTACACGTGTAAAGCTCAATGCTCAGCCCAAGCACACACTAAGTGGGCCCCAAAAGTGGATTTCTGCATCATTTACTCATTTCTGTAAACCCTAGTAACTAGTCTGATATAAATAGGACCTTTTACTATTGTATTAGACAATCTTTGATCAATTTTATGCTATCTTAGACCTTTATGGGGGCTGGCCACTCAGCCATGCCTGGACCTTGTTCTTATGTATTTTCAACGGTAGAGTTTCTACACACCATAGATTAAGATGTGGAGCTCTGCTGTTCCTCATGAATTAATACAAAGTACTATTATTTTTCTATTCAATTCAAGCTTCTTCCGATTCTAAGATATTCATTCGCACTTCAATATGAATGTGATGATCGTGACAGTCATCATCATTCCCAACCTATGAACGCATGCCTGACAACCACTTCCGTTTTACCTTAGATTGAATGAATATCTCTGGGATTCCTTAATCAGAGTCTTCGTGGCATAAGTTAGAATCCATGGACAGCCATTCTTGAGATCCGAAAAGTCTAAACCTTGTTTGTGGTATTCCGAGTAGGATCTGGGAAGGGATGGCTGTGACAAGCTTCAAACTCGCGAGTGCTGGGCGTAGTGACAGACGCAAAAGGATCAATGGATCCTATTCCAGTATGATCGAGAACCGACAGATGATTAGCCATGCAGTGACAGTGCATTGGACCATTTTCACTGAGAGGAAAGGATGTAGCCATTGACAACGGTGACGCCTAACATACAGCTTGCCATAGAAAGGAGTATGAATGATTGGATGAAGACAATAGGAAAGCAGAGGTTCAGGAGGAACAAGCATCTTCATACGCTTATCTGAAACTCTCACCAATGAATTACATAAGTATCTCTATCTTTAATTTACGTTTTATTTATATTTTAATTATCAAATATCCATAACCATATGAATCTGCCTGACTGAGATTTGCAAGATGACCATAGCTTGCTTCAAGCCGACAATCTCCGTGGGATCGACCCTTACTCACGTAAGGTTTATTACTTGGACGACCCAGTGCACTTGCTGGTTAGTTTTGCGAAGTTATGACAAAGAACTAAGATTATGAACGTGCGTATTAAGTTTTTAGCGCCGTTACCAAGGAATGAACCGTCACGATTTCTGCGCACCAAGTTTTTGGCGCCGTTGCCGGGGATTGTTCGAGTTTGGACAACTGACGGTTCATCTTGTTGCTTAGATTAGGTAATTTTATTTTAGTTTTAAGCTTTTTTTTATTCTTTTATTTTCGAAAAAAATTTTCAAAAAAAAAACTTGAAAAAAAAATAATAAATAGTTTCAAAAATATATTTTTATTCAGAATTTTTAAGAATGAATTCTAGTGTTTCATGATGATTTGTTGAATCCTGGTTGGCTGTAAGCCATGTCTAATCTTTTGGACCGGGGTTTCAACTTATCATCACAAGAGCTTGTTGACCTTCACCCATTTGGCAGTTACACACATAGTTGTTGTATACATGGGAGGTAGGCAATATCTGCTGAAGCTTGGCTGGCCATTGGCCATGTCTAGTGTTTTGGACCGGAGCTTTCACTGAAAGCTTGGCTGGCTAGTAAGCCATGTCTAATTCCTGGACTGGAGCTTTAGACTAACATTGCAAGATTCCTGGAATTCCTATTAAAAATTCTGAAAGCCTTATTTTTCTTTTTCCAATTAATTTTCGAAAAAAAAATTACAAAAAAATTTAATAAAATCATAAAACCAAAAATAATTTTGTGTTTCTTGTTTGAGTCTATTGTCAATTTATAAGTTTGGTGTCAATTGCATATTTTTCAAACTTTCTTGCATTTTTCGAAAATTCATGCAATGTATTCTTCATGATCTTCAAGTTGTTCTTGATGAATCCTCTTGTTTGATCTTCATATTTTCTTGTTTTGTGTCTTTTCTTGTTTTTCATATGCATTCTTGAATTATTAGTGTCTAAAAATTAAAAATTTCTAAGTTTGGTGTCTTGCATGTTTTTCTTTTCTTCAAAATTTTCAAAAATAAGTTCTTGGTGTTCATCTTGACATTCATAGTGTTCTTGCATGCATCATATGTTTTGATCTAAAATTTCCATGCATTGTGTCTTTTTTTGTGTTTTTCTCTCTCATCATAAAAAATTCAAAAATAAAAAAATATCTTTCCCTTTTTCTCTCATAAATTTTCGAAAATTTGAGTTGACTTTTTCAAAACTCTTAAAAATTTAGTTGTTTCTTATGAGTCAAATTAAATTTTCAATTTAAAAATTCTATCTTTTTAAAATCTTTTTCATTTTTCTTTTATGATTTTCGAAAATTTCAAATTGATTTTCAACATCTTTTTCTTATTTTTATTTCATATTTTCGAAATTAATGCTAACAATTAATGTGATTGATTCAAAATTTTTAAGTTTGTTACTTGTCTAGTAAGAAAGGTGCAATCTTTAAACTCTAGAATAATACCTTTTTAGTTTCTTGTTAGGCAAGTAATCAACTTTGATTTCAAAAATCAAATCTTTTTAAATTTCTTTTTCAAATATTTTTCAATTTAAGTTTCAATCACATCTTTTTCAAAATTTAAATTCAAAATCTTTTCCATTTTCTTATCTCTACAAAATTTGATTTTCAAATCTTTTTCAATCAACCACTTAACTTTTTGTTTGATTCTTATCTTTTTCAAAACCACCTAACTAACTTTCTCTCTCTAATTTTCGAAAATCCCTTCCCTCTTTTTCAAAACTCCTTTTTAAATTAACTAATTGTTTTAAATTTAATTTAATTTGATTCAATTTTCCTTTCTTAATTTTTGAACTTTAATTTTTATTTTTTATTTTAAATTCAATTTAAAAACAAAAATAATTTTATTTTAATTTATTTAATTTTCAAATTTCTCCTCTCCTCATCTCTTTCTAATTATTTATTCATCTACTAACACCCCTCTTTCACCTAAGAATTCGAACTCATTCCTCTCCCTTGTGTTTGGATTCTTATCTTTTCCTTCCTCCATTATTCTCTTCTTATACTTACATAAGGAATCTCTATACTGTGACATAGAGGATTCCTCTTCTTTTCTGTTTTCTTCTTTTTCATATGAGCAGGAACAAGGATAAGAACATTCTTGTTGAAGTTGACCCTGAACCTGAAAGGACTCTGAAGAGAAAGTTAAGGGAAGCTAAAGCACAACTCTTTGGAGAAAATCTGACAGAAATTTTCGAAAAAGAAGGAGACATGGCCGAAATTAATAACAATGCAAGGAAGATGCTTGGTGACTTTACTGCACCTAATTCTAATTTACATGGAAGAAGCATCTCAATCCCTGCCATTGGAGCAAACAATTTTGAGTTGAAACCTCAATTAGTTTCTCTGATGCAACAGAATTGCAAGTTTTATGGACTTCCATCCGAAGATCCCTTTCAGTTCTTAACTGAATTCTTGCAGATCTGTGATACTGTTAAGACCAATGGGGTTGATCCCGAGGTCTACAGGCTTATGCTTTTCCCATTTGCTGTAAAAGACAGAGCTAGAATATGGTTGAACTCTCAACCTAAAGACAGCCTGAACTCTTGGGATAAGCTGGTCACGGCTTTCTTAGCCAAGTTCTTTCCTCCTCAAAAGCTTAGCAAGCTTAGAGTGGATGTTCAAACCTTCAGACAGAAGGAAGGTGAATTCCTCTATGAAGCTTGGGAGAGATACAAGGAACTGACCAAAAAGTGTCCTTCTGACATGCTTTCAGAATGAACTATCCTGGATATATTCTATGATGGTCTGTTTGAATTATCAAAGATGTCATTGGACCATTCTGCAGGTGGATCCATTCACCTAAAGAAAATGTCTGCGGAAGCTCAAGAACTCATTGACATGGTTGCAAATAACCAGTTCATGTACACTTCTGAAAGGAATCCTGTGAGTAATGGGACGCCTCAGAGGAAGGGAGTTCTTGAAATTGATACTCTGAATGCCATATTGGCTCAGAATAAAATATTGACTCAGCAAGTCAATATGATCTCTCAGAGTCTGAATGGATTGAAGGAATCATCCAACAGTACTAAAGAGGCATCTTCTGAAGAAGAAGCTTATGATCCTGAGAACCCTGCAATAGCAGAGGTGAATTACATGGGTGAACCCTATGGAAACACCTATAATCCCTCATGGAGAAATCATCTAAATTTCTCATGGAAGGATCAACAAAAGCCTCAACAAGGCTTTAATAATGGTGGAAGAAACAGGTTTAGAAATAGCAAACCTTTTCCATCATCCACTCAGCAACAGACAGAGAATTCTGAGCAGAACCCATCTAGCTTAGCAAATATAGTCTCTGATCTATCTAAGGCCACTGTGAGTTTCATGAATGAAACAAGGTCTTCCATTAGAAATTTAGAGGCACAAGTGGGCCAGCTGAGTAAAAGGGTCACTGAAACTCCTCCTAGTACTCTCCCAAGCAATACAAAAGAGAATCCAAAAAGAGAGTGCAAGGCCATTACCTTACTTGGTGTGGCCGAACCCAAAGAGGAGGAGGAGGACGTGAATCCTAGTGAGGAAGACCTCCTGGGACGTCCAGTGACCAATAAGGAGTTTTCCTTCGAGGAACCAAAGGAATCTGAGGCTCAATTAGAGACCATAGAGATTCCATTGAACCTCCTTCTGCCCTTCATGAGCTCTGATGAGTATTTGTCCTCTGAAGAGGATGAAGAAATTACTGAAGAGCAAGTTGCTAAGTGCCTTGGTGCAATCATGAAGCTGAATGCCAAATTAATTGGTAATGAGACTTGGGAAGATGAACCTCCCTTGCTCACCAATGAACTGAATACATTGGATAGGCAGAAATTACCTCAAAAGAAACAGGATCCTGGCAAATTCTTAATACCCTGTACCATAGGCACCATGACCTTTGAGAAGGCTCTGTGTGACCTGGGGTCAGGAATAAACTTAATGCCACTCTTTGTAATGGAGAAACTTGGGATCTTTGAGATGCAAGCTACCAGAATCTCATTAGAGATGGCAGACAACTCAAGAAAACAGGCTTATGGACAAGTAGAGGACGTGTTAGTAAAGGTTGAAGGCCTTTACATACCTGCTGATTTCATAATCCTAGACACTGGGAAGGAAGATGATGAATCCATCATCCTTGGAAGACCCTTCCTAGCCACAGCAAGAGCTGTGATTGATGTGGACAGAGGAGAATTGGTCCTTCAACTGAATGAGGACAACCTTGTGTTTAAGACTCAAGGATCTCCTTTTGTAACCATGGAGAGGAAGTATGAAAAGCTTCTCTCACTGCAGAGTCAACCAAAGCCCCCACAATCAAACTCTAAGTTTGGTGTTGGGAGGCCACAACCAAACTCTAAGCTTGGTGTTGAACCCCCACATTCAAACTCTAAGTTTGGTGTTGGGAGGTCCCAACAATGCTCTGAACATCTGTGAGGCTCCATGAGAGCTCACTGTCAAGCTATTGACTTTAAAGAAGCGCTTGTTGGGTGGCAACCCAATGTTATTTAATTATATCTATTTATTTTCCATTGCTATTTTATGTTTTCTTTAGGTTGATGATCATGTGAAGTCACAAAAACTACTGAAAAATCAAAAACAGAATGAAAAATAGCAATAGCACACCCTGGAGGAAGAGCATTATGGCATTTAAACGCCAGAAACAAGCATCTGTCTGGCATTTAACGCCAGAAACAAGCACCAAGCTGGCGTTTAACGCCAGAAACAAGCATCTGCCTGGCGTTAAACGCCAGAAACAGGCTACATTTGGGCGTTTAACGCCAGAAACAAGCAGCAATCTGGCGTTAAACGCCAGGATTGCACAGCAAGGGCGTTTTACACACCTAATTGGAGCAGGGATGTTAAGTCCTTGACCCCACAGGATCCCCTCAGGATCTGTGGACCCCACAGGATCCCCACATCTTTTTCTCTCCTCTTCACACCTTTTCATAACTCTCTTCCCCATATACCCTTCACCACTCACATCCATCCTCTGTTCCCCATAAACCCCACCTACCTCCAAAATTCAAACTCTTTTCCCTCCCAACCCCAACCCTAATGGCCCCTAAATCCCATCCCACCCCTATATAAACCCCTCTTTCCTTCTTCATTTTCACACAACACAACCCTCTCTTCTTATCCTTGGCCGAATACACATTCTCCCTCCATCTCCTCCATTTTTTTTCTTCTTCTCCTTCTTTCTTTCTTCTTTTGCTCGGGGACGAGCAAACATTTTAAGTTTGGTGTGGTAAAAAGCATTGCTTTTTGTTTTTCCATAACTATAAATGGCACCTAAGGCCAGAGAATCCTCAAGAAAGAGGAAAGGGAAGGCAATTGCTTCCACCTCTGAGTCATGGGAGATGGAGAGATTCATCTCAAGGGTCCATAGCTCAGTAATAGAGCATTTGACTGCAAAACAAGAGATCATGGACCTCAACAAGAGCATGAGGAAGTTCCCCACCATGAAATCCCTGAGATACCTCAGGAGATGCACTTTCCTCCACAAAACTATTGGGAGCAAATCAACACCTCCCTAGGAGAATTAAGTTCCAACATGGGACAACTAAGGATGGAGCACCAAGAGCACTCCATCATCCTCCATGAGATTAGAGAAGATCAAAGAGCTATGAGGGAGGAGCAACAAAGGCAAGGAAGAGACATAGAGGAGATCAAAAGCACCATTGGTTCTTCAAGAAGAGGAAGACGCCACCCTCACTAAGGTGGACTCTTTCCTTAATCTCCTTGTTCTTATTTCTCTGTTTTTTGTTTATTATGCTTTATGTTTATTTATGTTTGTGTCTTATTACATGATCACTAGTGTTTAAGTGTCTATGTCTTAAATCTATGAATGTCCTATGAATCCATCACCTTTCTTAAATGAAAAATGCTTTAATTACAAAAGAATAAGAAGTACATGGTTTCGAATTCATCCTTGAAACTAGTTTAGTTATTTTGATGTGGTGACAATACTTTTTGTTTTCTGAATGAATGCTTGAACAGTGCATATGTCTTTTGAAATTGTTGTTTATGAATGTTAAATATGTTGGCTCTTGAAAGAATGATGAAAAAGGAGACATATTATTTGATAATCTGAAAAATCATAAAAATAATTCTTGAAGCAAGAAAAAGCAGTGAATACAAAAGCTTGCAAAAAAAAGAGAAAAGAAAAATGGCGAAAAAAAAAGAAAGAAAAAGAAAAAGCAAGCAGAAAAAGCCAAAAGCTCTTTAAACCAAAAGGCAAGAGCAAAAAGCCAATAGCCCTTAAAACCAAAAGGCAAAGGTAATAAAAAAGATCCAAGGCTTTGAGCATCAGTGGATAGGAGGGCCTAAAGGAATAAAATCCTGGCCTAAGCGGCTAAACCAAGCTGTCCCTAACCATGTGCTTGTGGCGTGAAGGTGTCAAGTGAAAACTTGAGACTGAGCGGTTAAAGTCGAGGTCCAAAGAAAAATAAGAGTGTGCTTAAGAACCCTGGACACCTCTAATTGGGGACTTTAGCAAAGTTGAGTCACAATCTGAAAAGGTTCACCCAGTTATGTGTCTGTGGTATTTATGTATCCGGTGGTAATACTGGAAAACAAAGTGCTTAGGGCCACGGCCAAGACTCATAAAGTAGCTGTGTTCAAGAATCAACATACTGAACTAGGAGAATCAATAACACTATCTGAATTCTAAGCTCATATAGATGCCAATCATTCTGAACTTCAAAGGATAAAGTGAGATGCCAAAACTATTCAAGAGGCAAAAAGCTACAAGTCCCGCTCATCTGATTGGAGCTAAGTTTCATTGATATTTTGGAATTCATAGTATATTCTCTTCTTTTTATCCTATTTGATTTTCAGTTGCTTGGGGACAAGCAACAATTTAAGTTTGGTGTTGTGATGAGCGGATAATTTATACGCTTTTTGGCATTATTTTTACATAATTTTTAGTATGATTTAGTTAGTTTTTAGTATATTTTTATTAGTTTTTAATAAAAAATCACATTTTTGGACTTTACTATGAGTTTGTGTATTTTTCTGTGATTCCAGGTATTTTCTGGCTGAAATTGAGGGACTTGAGCAAAAATCAGATTTAGAGGCTGAAGAAGGACTGCAGATGCTGCTGGATTCTGACCTCCCTGCACTCAAAGTGGATTTTTTGGAGCTACAGAACTCCAAATGGTGCGCTCTCAATTGCGTTGGAAAGTATACATCTATGGATTTCCAGCAATATATAATAGTTTAAACTTTTCCCAATTTTAGACGACGCAAATTGGCATTCAACGCCAGTTTCATGTTGCATTCTGGAGTTAAACGCCAGAAACAGGTTGCAAAGTGGAGTTAAATGCCAAAAACAGGTTACAAACTGGCGTTCAACTCCAAGAGAAGTCTCTACACATGTAAAGCTCAATGCTCAGCCCAAGAACACACCAAGTGGGCCCCAGAAGTGGATTTCTGCATCATTTACTCATTTCTGTAAACCTAGTAACTAGTCTGATATAAATAGGACCTTTTACTATTGTATTAGACAATCTTTGATCAATTTTATGCTATCTTAGACCTTTATGGGGGCTGGCCACTCAGCCATGCCTGGACCTTGTTCTTATGTATTTTCAATGGTAGAGTTTCTACACACTATAGATTAAGGTGTGGAGCTCTGCTGTTCCTCATGAATTAATACAAAGTACTATTGTTTTTCTATTCAATTCAAGCTTATTCCGATTCTAAGATATTCATTCGCACTTCAATATGAATGTGATGATCGTGACAGTCATCATCATTCCCAACCTATGAACGCGTGCCTGACAACCACTTCCGTTCTACCTTAGATTGAATGAATATCTCTGGGATTCCTTAATCAGAGTCTTCGTGGTATAAGTTAGAATCCATGGACAGCCATTCTTGAGATACGGAAAGTCTAAACCTTGTCTGTGGTATTCCGAGTAGGATCTGGGAAGGGATGGCTGCGACGAGCTTCAAACTCGCGAGTGCTGGGCGTAGTGACAGACGCAAAAGGATCAATGGATCCTATTCCAGTATGATCGAGAACCGACAGATGATTAGCCATGCAGTGACAGTGCATTGGACCATTTTCACTGAGAGGAAAGGATGTAGCCATTGACAACGGTGACGCCTAACATACAGCTTGCCATAGAAAGGAGTATGAATGATTGGATGAAGACAATAGGAAAGCAGAGGTTCAGGAGGAACAAGCATCTTCATACGCTTATCTGAAACTCTCACCAATGAATTACATAAGTATCTCTATCTTTAATTTACGTTTTATTTATATTTTAATTATATTTTAATTATCAAATATCCATAACCATATGAATCTGCTTGACTGAGATTTGCAAGATGACCATAGCTTGCTTCAAGCCGACAATCTCCGTGGGATCGACCCTTACTCACGTAAGGTTTATTACTTGGACGACCCAGTGCACTTGCTGGTTAGTTGTGCGAAGTTGTGACAAAGAACTAAGATTATGAACGTGCGTATTAAGTTTTTAGCGCCGTTACCAAAGAATGAACCGTCACGATTTCTGCGCACCAACTAGCTTAGAGATTTGGTACATGCTAGCATGGCCCAACTTTCTATTTCATAGTCATTTTTCAGATTCAATAGAAGTAAAACATGTTATAGTTTGTTCTTTCAATTCCTCAAGAGTCAATCCATACACATTATTGCATCTTTTAACCTCAAATAAAATATCTCCAGAATTTTTACAAACAACCAAACACACAAACTTTCTAAAAATAACTTCAAAACCTAGATCACACAATTGGCTTACACTAAGTAAATTATGTTTCAAACCATTTACAAGAAGAACATCATTTATACAAAATGAAAAGCTTTTACCAACTTTCCCAACAGCCATTATCTTTCCTTTAGCATCATCACCAAAAGTGACAAATCCTCCATCATATTCATCAAGCTTTATGAAGAAGGTTGTCTTTCCGGTCATATGCCTAGAGCATCCGCTGTCCATATACCACATATTCTCCTTCCATTTGGATGCTAGGCATACCTACAAAACAAGCTCAAGTAACCTTAGGTATCCAAATTTTCTTGGATCCTTTCACGTTAAACCATCTCTTATGTCCTAAACCATTATAATAAAAAACAACCTTGTAAACTTTATCACCAATCATCCTCTCACCAAAAAAATATTGAATGGGAAAGTGTCCATTTCGGTCACATAGCCTACAAAACCTTGGAGTTGCTATTTTGTTAAAGCTTGTTGGGTTTTGAAACCTCGTATCATTGGAAGATGAGGCAATATTTCAAAATAAGGTTTCTCAACAGATTTATAGAACCCTAAGCCAGCTTTATCATAAAGAGGTTTTTGACTAGCCAAGATTTGATTTAGATTTTTAGAACTTTGAGTGAACTTGGCTAAGTCATCTTTAAGTCTTTTGACATCTTTAAGCAACTCTTCATTTTCTTTAAAATAGTTTATATATGCAACAACTGAATGGTCACTTTCACAGCTCCTAAGTTGGGCTTTTAACTGCTTATTTTCTTCAACAAGTTCACAAGCAGTTTCGGCCTCCCTTACTTTTTCTTTGAGAAAACTGTTTTCTGCTTTAAGGATGGTGATTTGTTGTTCAAGATCTTGGTTATCAAGCAAAAAACATCTTATCTTTTCAGAAAGGTGGTCTATCATAAGATGAAGATCTTCAGTGTTTGGATTATGAAAGACTACCTGTTTAATGTGATCTGCCATGAGACATGGTTGAGACTTTGTTTCAGATTCTTCATCGTCTTCAGAGTCATTTTCCAGGTCCTCCCATGACGCCATAAGTCCCTTTTTCTTTCCTTTCTTTGGCTTTTCTTCCTTCTTCAACTTAGGGCAGTCAAATTTGAAATGCCCTGTTTCCTTACAGTTGTAGCATGTCACCTTGCTGAGATCTCTCTTCTGTTTTCTTGAACTGCCTCCTTTGCCTCTCTCCTTGAGCTACACCATTTTCCTGAATTTTTTGGCAAACAACACAAATTCATTTTCAGATGAGTTATCACTGGATTCATCATCCAGAGGGTTAGTAACAGATGAGAAAGCTATTCCTTTCCTTTTTGAATCTTTTTTCAAATAGGTATTTTCAAAAGCAAGTAAATTTTCTCTCAAATCATCATACATCATGGAGTCAAGACCACTACTCTCAGAAATAATTAATGCTTTTGTTTCCCACTCTTTTGTGAGACATCTCAACACTCTTCTCACAAGCACAGATTTAGGATACTTGATTCCCATAGCATCCAAGCCGACAATGATGATGTTGAAGCGTTTAAACAATTCATCAATAGATTCTCCTTCCTTCATTGCAAATATTTTATACTCTCTGTTTAACATATCTATCCTGGTCTTCTTTACAATGGTGGTTCCTTCATGAGTCACTAGAAGTTTGTCCCATATTTCCTTTGCCGTTGTGCATCGTGATACCCGTCGGTATTTCTCGAAGCTGATAGCACAGTTGAGTAAGTTGATGGCCTTGGCGCTGAGCTCAACCTTCTTTCTGTCATCTTCGGTCCAGCTTGCTTTTGGCTTAAGAGAGACAACTCCTTCTGCACTTGTAATGGTTGGATATTGAGGACCCTCCATGATAATCTTCCAAAGTCTGTAATCCACTGCTTGCACAAAGATCTTCATTCTCTCCTTCCAATAGGTGTAGTTTTTCCCATTCAAAAGAAGAGGTCTGTTGCTTGACTGTCCTTCGGTCAGGTTGTAGGACACCAGATTTGAGCCACTGTTTTTTGCCATCTGGATCTTTTCTCCAAGCTGCAAAGCTTGATCTCTTTGAGACCAAGCTCTGATACCAATTGATAGTTTTTAGTGGCTAAGAGAAGGGGGTTGAATCTTAGCCCTTTTTCACTTGACAACACTTGCTGGTCTTTGAAACAACTTCTGGAAACTTTTTGTCTTTTTGTCTCGTAACCAGCCACGAGACTTTTTCTTTTGTCTCGTACCCAGCCACGAGACTTTTCTTTTCGTCTCGTCAATCAGCACTAGATTTTTTCAGTTTTATCTCCTGTGCAGTAGAAACAGAAATGGAGTAGAAGGGAGAGAAAAATACACCCAGATATATCCTGGTTCAGTTGCTAAGTGCAGTGCAGCCTACATCCAGTCTCCATCACAACAATGATGGAATTTCACTATAATCATCTTCGATTACATACACCAATTCTCCCTAGGAACTACCCTTCCTATCCGGGACAAGTCCAGAATCTAAACCCAATCCTGAACTTGACTTGGTTACTGCCAAGCTTTTCACTGCAAAGTGCTAACCCAACTCTGCCTTTTTCCGCTCTATGACTTTTTCATACAAACCTCACTGTTTGCCTTTTTTCCATGAGACTCAAGACAGACAAAATTAAACAGAAAAATTACAAAATAAAAACATTGAAGGAGAAGAAATTCTGTTAGCTTAGGTAGCTTTGAGAATCCTGTGCTTTGCACTCTCACTCTTTCTCCTTGAATCAAACCCTGACTGTTCACCCTTACTTATAGGGAGAAGCCTCCAAGGTTGAAACCAAACAGACCAAGCTAATCTTCTTCTTCTTCAAGTCAGAACCGGTTCGGCCAGAGAGAGAAAAGAGATAACCCATGCAAAACTCAACATGCAATTACCTCTAGTCCTTCCTTGGTCACCAATCTTCATCAATTCGAGCCCTCCATCCTTGCCTTGCTCTCCAAGATAGACTCCTGGCCCTTGATGCTTCATGATGATGATAGCTTCATCTACTCCAATCTCTGCCTCTTCCATCACGTAGCCACTGTAGCTACCTCCTGTGGTGGTTGAGCAGAATCAGAGACAAACCATCCCTCCAAGGATCTTCTTCTCTGACCGAAATCTTCTTCAACCATTTTTGGTATGGAGAAGCCAAGATCTCTTCACCAAATCTTACCACAAGTGAATGAGAATCTTAGCCACAGCATACTTTTAGTTTTCCTTTTCTTGCCATCATTGTGATGGTCTTGTAGCGTGCATCCCTTCTTTTCGGTGGCTAGCTTTAGCTTCCATGGTTTGCTGTGTAATGACCGAAAAAAGAAGAGAGTTGAGAGAGAAGATAGAGTTTGAAAGAAAAGCAATTAAATGAAATAGAACAAATTAATTAAAATGAGTTACTTTTTACTTCCCTCTATGCTGAGTAGCGTGTAGCATTAATGCAATCAATCATGTCAATCACACTTTCTCTTTCATGGTTTCCAATGTAAGTTAAATTCAAATTAATTGAATTTGAGATCCATCACTTAATGAAAGGTGGGATCCGTTGGAAGCAAAACAATTTGCTTTCTTTCTCAATTAGATTCGGACCAAGCATAGGATCACTTAGCAAGGATTATAATTGGGCTTGTAGTAACAAAATTCAATCTGGCCCAATTTTCTTTTGATTTTGGACCAACTTCAATGGTCTAGTAACAAGTATTTAAATTGGGCCTGTATCAGAAATTATGATCCAAATACCACATCAAATATTCAACCATAGAATCAATTTATTTTTTTTTTTTATCAATGCTAAATGTGTTTTCAATATAATTGGGATTGCAACATTTTTCTTTTATTTTCGGCCCAAACATACCTGCATAGCAAAAATTAATTAATCAACATATATGAATTAATATTTTTGTAATTAATCAAATTAATAATGTTTAGTCATCACAAATATTAGCTTAGAATTTTCCAAACTCATCAATATGAATCAAACAACACAAAATAAAATATAACAATTTCAGATAAAAAATATCATCCAAACTCTTTATAGTTCATTAATAAAACATTCACATTGATACTGAATTCAAACACAACTAAAAAATTTAGTGTGATGCAACACACAAACAAAACAAAGTAAATTATCCAAAAAGAACTATTCCAAGTATAACTAACCAAAAGTCATCATTACAAAGTTATCCAAACTTAGAGAAACAAGATAACTAATCCAAAAGGTAACTAATCCAAAAGTATAATGCCCTATTACATATAAAGCTCACAAAGACAGAATGATCAACAATTCAATTCTCTTTTCTTGGAGGTTTGAATCCGGGAGTAGGGACAAATTTCATGAAACTAGCTAGTCGTGTGGTTGTCCCTAAAGATGCACCTTACATCCTTACATTGGATCAACTGGTACATTGGTTGCTGGTGGAGTACTAGATGGTTGGGTCACCATTCTTTTGGTTGCAAGCTTTGGGGGCCTTGCATTATGTTTCACTAGACTAGTCTCCATCTATAAAAAGTGTGAAGCATGCTTTGATTTGAATTTCTTTGTTTTAGCAGCTGAAATCTTCAATGAATCTTCATCATCTCACTTGAACTTTTCTCAACCCCAGGCTTATAAAGGCTGTCTTCCACGCTATCATAGCTATCATGGCTGTCTAATGAGGAATCTATCTCTATATGAATTGGCTTTCCTTTAGATGATGATCTTGTTGGAGGCCCTTTGCTTACTTGTCTTGTCACAGGCCTTCTAACATGTCCTCCACTCTTATCAAATTCTTTTTTTGCTCTACTATCTTTGGATTTAGTTAATTTGTTGGGCTGATTTGATTTGTTGAGTTGGGTAGATTTATTGGGTTGGGTTGATTTTTTTTTGCCTCAGTCGTTCTCTTGTATTGTAACTTTGGGTTGCAATTAGGCTTGGAATTGGGCCTAGCTTCAGTTGCTGTGTTTGGAGTTAATTTTGGAGAAGAGGTGGGTGTTGGACTTGGGGCAGGGGTGGGTATTAGGATGGGAGTTGGCTTTGGAGTAGAGGTGAGTATTTGTGTGGGAGTTAGATTTGGGACAGGGGTGGATACTTTGGCAGGGGTGGATACATCAGTTCTTTTCCCTTAGATGGTTATTGTTCCTCAACATAATCACATGAGCAATTTCGTTGTTTCTTTCGGCATAGAAGCACATTTTTAGCATCCCATCGTCATTAACTCTGAAATTTGAAATTTGTTCCTTGCAGTATGTCAAGCTTCCATCTTTATTTCTGACAAATGATCCTCCATGGTGATATATAATTTTAATGAATTGATCTCCCATCTGCACACAGAAAAATTAAAAAATATCATCAAAAATATCATTCTACCACTGTAATTTCAATTGTAAATATAAGAAACTAACAATTATAATAGGAGTACATACAGAGTACATAACGAGTACATAAGGTTACCTTCAAAATATTTTTTTCTCTCTTCCGTTAGACTTGCTAAAACATAAATTGCTTTGTTGTTATTAGACAACAACAGACCAAAACAAGTTCATTTAGAAAATCAGATTAGTTACTCTATGTTACAAGATGCAATAAGCAATTGACTTAATGAGATTAAGACTTTGATGAAACTGCACCTCTCTTCTAAATAAAATAGAGGAAGAATCAAATGTAACATATTGCATATGACAATCTGATTCTATTTTTTTATTTCTTAATCTATTGATTATCAGAACAAACACACCTATGTTGAAACCCTAACCCCAAAAGAATTCTCCTAGAATATTCAAAATCAAATTAATGGTACAGAAATAGAGAATGATCGAACATCTAACCAATAAGCCAAGAAATTAAATGATACTCACTGAAAACATAAACCCTAACATAGAATAAGCACAAAAACTAACATATACTAAAATGCAAAACAAAATGCATTTAGCTAGAATGCATAAAAAAGAAAAAAGAGGAGGAACCAAAAGTGAAGCAAAAAACCAAAGCATCATCACAGGTATAGAAGTTTTTTTATTCAATATTTTGCTTACCTCAAACTTAGTCAACGTTGGTGAAGAGAAGACGACCGGTGCAATGTGAAGTGGTTGAAGAGAAGAAAATCGCGACTTCAACGAATCTGATAAGTCAGACTCGCAGTGCCATTGAAGAGAAGAGAAAGAAGAAGAACAGTCTTATCATGGGGGAGAATATGGTGTGATTTGTTTAACTAAAACGTTTTCCATCTCATATAACATGATACGACGTCGTTTTGGGCTATTTGAGCGCCAAACAAAAACGACGTTGTACACATTATCTCTCCGATAATGGCTCTGTGATGGAAACTACACAGGGACTAAGTTGATTAAAATTTATAAAGTTTAGAAACTAAATAGAGGCAATTAAAAGGGTGAAACACGGTGAGGAAGATGGCCATGCCATCGGAAGAGATAAGGGGGAGAGCGTGGGTGGGTGTGCATCCGGTGTTAAGGAGGGTTCTTCTCGAGAGGGGTTAGGAAAGCCAACCAAGGTCTCTTTTAGAGATAAAGTTATTGGTGCAGAAAAGTCTAAGGCCTTTGCATTAGTAGGGTCTTTATCTGGGGATGGTATCGCGACGGTGACAGGTAAGCAGGGTGATTCTCGTCCACCAAGTGTCAGTTTTACCAAGGAGGCAAAGAGCTGTCTAGCTGAACCTTATAAGGAAGCCATCGTGATCAAGGTGCTGGATAAGTATTATGGCTACACGGCTCTCATGCATAAGCTCCGGATAGTATGGCGCATCAAAGGAGGGTTTGATTTGTTGGATGTGGGATTTGGATATTTTTTGGTTAAATTTGATATTGCTGGGGATCGTGAGAAAGTCATTCTTGGTGGCCCGTGGTTGATAGACGGTCACTATGTTGCAGTAAAGCCATGGGATGTGGATTTTAGGCCATGCGAAAAATCCTTTGGATCAACGCTGGTATGGATTCGAGTCTCGGGACTTCCAATTTGGTGCTACCAGGAACAAGCAATGCTGCGAATTGCTTCTGCAATTGGGATTCCGGTGAAAGTAGATTTGGCTACTAAGCTTGCAGAAAGAGGAAAATATGCCCGAGCTTGTGTTCAAATTAATCTTGAGTTGCCTGTAATTAAACATATTATAGTGGAGGGTGTGACTTATGAAGTGGAGTACGAGAGTTTACAGTTGATTTGTGCTACTTGTGCACGGTATGGGCATGATAAATCGTTGTGCATGGAGAAGGAGTCCTTGGAAGGAAACATAAATTCCTTTGGTGATGGAAAAAATAATGAAGCCCCAACACTAGTGCCACACAACAATCATGAGATTCAAAAAGAGGCTGAATCAGAAGCTCGTGATTTGGGTGAGAAATTAGGAGTTGTTAAAGGGAAGGATGTGGTTACGGAATCATTGGCTCCTCACGTGCCTGATGGTCTTGTTAATGAGGCATGCATGGATGATGGAGAGGGCTGGCAACAAGTGCTGCGTAAGAAAAAATTTACAATGGGCCAGTCATCAGGTTTGAAGGACCAAGATGGAAAGCAGCACAAGTTTGGTTCGAGAAGGGTTCCAAGGCCCAATTTGCATGGTGATGGAGGCAAATCAACTGGCATTAGGATGGGGAAGCAAGAAAAACATGAAATTGCGCCATCTCCATCGCGCAGAACTCCTGCACGTCGTGGAATTTCTCTACGGAAGCGTCCTCGGCCTTCCTCCTTGCAGAACTCGCCAGTTGATAAAAATGGTGGCACAACGGAGGAAACCTTAGTAGATGGAAGCATGGCAAATGCAGTGTCAGGGGGTCCAAAGGTGGCAATTATTGAGGATCAGAGTGTGCCAGTACCGCAGGACAAACCACCTATTGAGGTTGGTGATTCTGTTTAGAGTTTATGTTCTTATTTATTATGTCCCTATTATTTATGGATAGTTTAAATATGATTGTTTGGAATATTAGGGGTGCTTCTAATAAGTTAGCCCGGGTGCATTGTAAGGAACTTGTTAGGAAATTTAGACCTGTTTTCTTTATTGTGGTTGAAACTCACTCCCCTTTTCAGCATTTAAAATTATTTTGGGAAAGGTTGGGGTATCACTCTGTTGGTATAGTAGAGGCAGAGGGGCATAAGGGAGGTATTTGGTTTCTATCCTCTATGAAGGGTGTTTGTTGTAAGTTCATTGATGCTTTTGATCAGGGTGTTACTGTTGAGGTTCACTTTGATAATTTAATTTGGAGGTGTAGTGGTATTTATGGCAGTCCTCAATTTAATAAAAGGGTTCTCCTTTGGGATTATCTTGTTGCACAATCCATGGTTTTTCAAGGACCTTGGATTGTTCTTGGTGATTTTAATGAAGTCAAATTTTCTCATGAATCTAAGGGCTGTCAATTTTCTCATCAAAGAGCAGACATGTTTGCTACTTCATTAGGGGATAGTGGTTTGTTTGATCTGAAGACTATCGGGAGGCAGTTTTCTTGGTACAGGAGGGTGAAAAATTATGTTGACGTGGCAAAAAAGCTTGATCGAGTATGTATAAATAGTAGTTGGTTATCTATCTTTCCAGAGGCTTATGCAGAAGTTTTAAATAGGCTTCAGTCTGATCATTGCCCTATTCTGGTGCGTTGTAAAGGTCGTCCTCAGCCTAAAGGGAATCGACCTTTCCGATTTGTTGCTGCTTGGGCTACTCATCCTGGGTATAAAGATATTGTGAACCAGTCATGGTGGTCTGGTAATAGAGGAATTCATGGCAAGCTTTCAGAAGTACAGAAGAATTCACTAGAGTTTAACTCGAAAGTATTTGGTAACATTTTTGTTAAGAAATGTGAATTAGAGCAGCAGATTAATTATTTACAAAAGCGTTTGGAAGTGGTGGATAGTATTTATTTGCGTCAGAAAGAGCAACAGTTGCTTGATGATTATAATAATACTCTAGTGCAAGAAGAGCTCCTATGGTTCCAAAAGTCCAGAGAGCAGTGGGTAAGGTTCGGGGATAGGAATACAAGATTCTTTCATATTCAAACTCTTGCGCGAAGGAAGCATAATAAGATTCATGGCCTTTTTCTCAAGGATGGAGTGTGGGAAACTGATCCAGAGGTTCTGAGTCAAGAAGCAGAGTCTTTCTATAAAAGCTTATTCTGTCATTTGGATGATGTTGATTTGGGTTGCCTTGGTGATGTGCCTCTTCCTTCTCTGAATGAGGAAGCTTGCAATAATCTTACGGCACCAGTTACTATGGAGGAAGTTAAAACAGCTGTTTTTCACATGAACTCTTTTAAAGCTCCAGGTCCGGATGGGTTTCAAGCTTTCTTCTTCAAAGAATATTGGGAGATCATTGGTTTTGATGTTTGGAAGATGGTTAAGCAGGCATTCTCCGGTGTTACTCTTGATCCGAGAATGTTGGAGACTTTACTGGTTCTCATTCCAAAGGTTGAATCACCGGTATCTATGAAAGATTTCAGGCCGATTAGTCTCTGCAATGTAGTTTACAAGATCATCACGAAGGTCCTTGTTAATAGGCTTCGTCCTCATCTTGCGGAGATTGTTGGCCCGCTTCAAGGAGGATTTATTCCGGGACGAGGAACTCCTGACAACATCATTATTGCTCAAGAAGTCCTCCACTTTATGAAGAAGACTAAATCAAAGAAAGGCACACTGGCCTTTAAGATTGATCTGGAGAAAGCTTATGATAGAGTTGACTGGAGGTTTTTAGCTCATACCCTTAAGAGCTTTGGTTTTCCTATTCCTACACTTAATTTGATTATGAATTGTGTCACTGCTTCTTCCTTATCTATTCTTTGGAATGGGAGTCGTCTGAATGGCTTTACTCCTAGCCGAGGTCTTAGACAAGGAGACCCTATGTCACCCTATCTTTTTGTGTTGTGTATGGAGCGACTGGCATGCTTTATTAGTCATCAGGTTGATTTGGGCTTGTGGGAGCCGGTTGCTATTTCTAGAGGGGGACCAAGAATATCCCATTTAATGTTTGCGGATGACTTGCTTCTATTCTGTAAAGCTACAAAGAGACAAGTGCAAAATGTGATGTTGGTTTTAGAGAGTTTTTGCAAAGCATCTGGGATGAAGATTAATGTGGAGAAGTCTAAAGCGCTTTGCTCCAAGAATGTCTCTGCAAGAAGGAAAGAGGTTTTCACTGGGGTATCCTCTATCAGATTTGTCCAGGATTTGGGCAAGTATCTTGGAGTTACCCTTAGCCATTCTAGGGTGACTCGTTCAGCTTTCAATGGTGTCCTGGATAAGATTCGGAGTAGGCTAGCAAGCTGGAAAGGGAGTTTACTCAATCGGGCTGGTAGACTCTGCTTGGTTAATTCTGTTGCCGCTGCTATTCCCACGTACCAGATGCAGGTCTCTATTTTTCCCAAAGGAATCATTAGTAAATTGGAGTCTATGATGAGGAATTTTCTTTGGAAAGGACAAGTTGATGGAAGAGGATTGAATCTTGTTAGTTGGAAGGTACTGGTTACTCCAAAAAAATATGGAGGTTTGGGGATTAGAGATCCTTATTGTGTAAATATTGCTCTTCTTGGGAAGCTAGTTTGGACTTTTTTCCAGCAGCCAAACAAGCTATGGGTCCAATTATTGGATGCCAAATACCGATCATCTCTATATGACTGTTTTAGTTATCCTAAGAACAAGGACTCTCCCATTTGGAGGTGTCTTTGCAAGGCTTGGAAAGTGTTGAAGGATGGGTTTGCTTGGTGTATTGGAGATTTGAACCAGAATTTTTGGTTTTCTAGCTGGAGGAGAAAAGGACGGTTATCTAATGAGATGGATTATGTCCACATTTCTGATTCGAATCTCCGGATACAGGATATTTGGTCGGTTGGTAGGTGGCATTTGGATACTCTTTATTCTCCTTTATCTCAAAATCTGAAAGATAATATTCTCTCTTACAATCCAGATGAACAAGCAGGTCCGGAAGTGGGTTGGTATTGGAGTGGGTCTGCTGCCAAAGTCTATGACTCACGCAATGGTTACTTGTGGTTGTGTAAGCAGCTGTTTGGTTGGGAGGAGAGGGAGAATTGGCTTTGGCTTTGGCGTCAGCTTGTTCCGGAAAAGCATAAATTTTTGGCTTGGTTGTGTCTTAAGGAGGCTCTTCCTACTGCAAGTTTTCGCTTTAGAAGAGGGATGTCGTCATCGGATATGTGTCCAAGATGTCTTTCTAGCCAGGAATCGGTTATACATTGTATTCGGGATTGTCCAAAAGCTCAGCTTGTCTGGCAAAGGTTGGATATTCCTTGTCATCCTTTGGATTTGAAGAACTGGTTCTTGTATCATAGCAGAGAGCACCCGTTCAAGTTCTTTTCGGGACTTTGGTGGATATGGCGAGCAAGGAATAACGACATCTTTAATCCCCATGAAACTTGGCCTCCGGAAAAAGTCATTTGTCTGGCATTAACTTCAGAAAAGGAGCTTAGAAATATTTTTGAATTACAACGTATGTCCCTTCCCTCTACTCTAAATGGTTTTTGGAATCCCCCATCCATTGGTACTTTTAAGATTAATTGTGATGCTAGTTATTTTGGTTCGGGTGATAGTGTTGGTTTTGCTTGTGTTATTAGAGATTGTAATGGGAGCTGGCAAAGGGGGTGTTTGGGAATGATTGAGAGTAATAGTATTCTTCAAGGAGAATTGTTTGCTATTTGGAGAGGATATCTCTTAGCTTGGGATGTGGGTCAACGAGATGTTATTTGTGAGACAGATTGTGTGGAAGCATTTAATCTTGTTACTCAAGATGGTTTTGGGTTTATTGATCCACTGGTGCTCAAAATAAGAGATATCATGCATTGGAATTGGCGTGTTGACTTTCGTTTGATTATGAGAGATGCAAACACGGTGGCAGATACTATGGCAAAGATGGCGATGAAGTTACAACTTTCGCATGTGGAGCTTCTTTCACCTTGGGAGGAGTTTAAGAGTAGTCTTAAACGGGACTGTCCCTCTATTTAAGCAGTTCCTTGTTTTATTTTTTTTGTTTTTCTTTGTTTAATTTATTTCAGTCACCAAAAAAAAAAAAAAAACGTCAAGGACTAAATTGAGACTCGAGTGTAACTTCAGGGACCAAACTGAGTATTTTCTCTAAAGTTGCACATGTGAAGGAATGACCCCTTCAATAAAAACTTGTTACAACTTATAAACCAACCAATCTAATATCTAAATTACTTTTGAAGATGTATTCAAATAATATTCATGATTAATACCTAATAGATAAACATAACTCATTAACGTATGTGATGTGAAGTAATGGTGTATGGCATATTTGGCATTGGAAATATAATAAAAATATAAAATAGAAGTCTTGTAATATATGTCATAAAAGTATATTTTAAAAATATTATAAAAAATATTTAACTAAAAATTATTAAAAACTTGTTCTTTCTTTAAATTTATTCTTGACAATAATGTAGTATGAAAAAACGAGTCAAAAAAATATATTTTTCTATTAAACTATAACAATATTTAGATATATCAAACGTGTTAGAAAATGTTTTTTAATTTTTATTAAAACATAATTAAATACAAAAGAAACACACATGGGAGAAACATCAAATAAACATAGTGTATAAAATATGTTCAACACAGATATACAATTGTTGAGTTTGAAAAACTTAAATTAAAAATGATGAATAAACATTATTAAATATGTTTAAGTATTTAAATAATTTTCAATTGTTTGTTTGATACTTTTATTAGTGTGCAGAAAAGAAAAATTAATTTCCTAATGAGCCAGTAAATAGAAGTCTGTTTTTGGTTTCCAAACAAATATAAGCTCATTACATGATTAATTCAAGTGGTTGAAATAAAAACTAAACTGGCCCAAATTCATCCAGGCCCATCATAAATTAAAGAGAGAAGCAATTGACCTAAGTCTTCAAGCATGCTTCGGTTACCTACTCCTATGGACTAATGGATTCCAAATTTCAACTCAATTAAGTTCATGCTTTGATAAATGAAAGAAAAAATTCAAATTGATTTAATTGCATTGAATGTCTTACACGTTACTTTATGCCTTGAGGAATGGAAGTGGGAATTCGATTTGTTTTAATTCCATTTAATGCTTCAACCGAAAGTTTCTTTCTTCTCTTTCCTCTCTCTCTTGTCTCCGTCACTTCAATTCACTTCAATCCATCAAAAAAGATGGAAGAAAAAGTGAAGTTCACAAAGAATAGCCAAAAAATATATTTGCCATTGAAGATATGATTTGAAGAAAGATTTCAAGATTTTCTTTGTCTAGAAAAGAAACAATTTGCCTCGGTAAAGAAGCAAATCTAAGTTGAAAAAAGTTTACTTCTATTTTTGTTCACTAAGAGGAAGAGTGCGTCTGAGCCTCTAGGAGGGTAGAAGCAAATATGGAAACGCTGAAGCTATCTTGGGTCAGAAGCTCATCAAGGGTTCGAATTCAGTCTTGGGGCCAAAGTAAGGATCAAGGGTCCAGACTGAAGAAGCTTGAAGAAAAAGGTTGAGAAAGATGAGGTAAGCTTGCATGCATCAGCTTCGGTTCTCTTATCTCTCTCTATTGAAGCCGCTGCTATTCTGTGGTAGGAGAAGAAGTTGTTGGGTTAGGGTTTTAACCTTAGAAGCTTCCTCTTCTATATTAAGGGTGAACGGCTAAGGGTTGAAATCAAGGAGAGTAAGTGAAAAGCATAGAGTTCTCATAACTTCCCAAGCTATCTGAAATTCTTCTCCTCAATGAATTTCATTTTAGTTTCTTTTTTTTAATATTGTCTGTCTGAATCTCATGGTAAAAGACAAATATAGTGAGGTTTGTAAAAAAAAGCCAGTGAGAGATAAAAAGCAGTGATCAATATTAGAAAAAAAGCCATAGATGTTTCAGAGTTTTTTTGTACATTTGTATATTGTGATTCATGATCCTGTGAAGATTCCCTTGCAAGTTGAGTTAGCACTTTGCGGTTGAAAACTAAGTTTTGAGTCCTAGTTAAATTCAGATTGAGTGTAAAATCTGGATTTGTCCCAGATAGGAATGAGTAGTTCCTAGGAAAAAATTGGTATTTGTAATGTTATGATAATATAGTGAAATTCCATTATTATTGTGATGAAAACTGTATATAAACCACATTACACCTAGTGGCTGAACCAGAATATATCTGGTTTTAATTCTTCTTTTCTACTCCTTTCTCAGTTTCTGTTAATCTGGAGACGAAAACAAAAAATGTCTCTAAATTCGACACGAGACAAAACAAAAGTCTCTCAACTCAACACGACAAAAGCAGAATTATCTCCTGAAGTTTCTTCAAAAGGGCAGAAATTAATATTTAACAAAAAGAAACTAAGATTCAACCCCCTTTTCTTAGCCACTGATTACCATCAACAACTCAATAAAATATCAATGCTTGTAGGTTTTTGTTTTTTTCTTACAAAAAATTGAGACTAATAATTTGAATGGGATGAACTAATGAAAATGATGTTTGGGGTAATAGTAACTTAGAAGGGTAAATTAGAGAAAAGAAAGGCATGCCTAGAGATTCCTTTCTTACAATTCTTACAATGCAAAAATTTTCACCCTATTGCCAGAAAAATTTGGCCAGGACTTACCAAAATTTGATTACAAATTTTTCCTACCTTTCTTTTTTTCTTTTGACTCCACAACAGAGAAATAATTTTTCTTAGGACTATACACTATAATATACTTCCACAACCTAAAAAGTCAAAAAAGAAAAAAGGAAAAGAAAAGTCTAACAAAAGCTTATACTGATATTATAAAGTATGGAGTAACTAGCTATAGTTTTTGTGATCCATAGCATCTCATCTTTGCTGGTGAAAACACAGCAGTGAGCCTAGCATGATCTGAAAGAGAATACTCTTCTGGCCAATGTCCTCTCTCGACTTCTCGAGGGAACAACATCGCTGTCTTCACCTTAAAGCCGATGGTTTCGTGCTCATTCGTCGCATTCACATCCTCCATGCAACCATTGAAGCTTTCCAATACAGGTTCTGGACATGTAGAGTTCCAAATCTTTTGCTGCAAAAGTCAGATATCACAGTTTTATTAACATATGGAATATGTTAGGTTTTGGTATTACTATGTGGATCTTTAAAGTGAAATTAGAGATTGGATGAAGGCATCAACTTCGGCTTAAGGTTGCGGATGAACGAAGACATGCATAACCGAAACAAAGATGAACATAGACACGAGGAAGCGAAACGAGGAGGACCGGATACTATGTAAGAAATAGTGTTCAAGGTGGATATCACAACTATGAAAGTATGTTAACATCCATAGAATCAATCTAACATCAAACTAAATCACATAAATCTCTACAATATTAAACTAAACCAATCAAATATATACTGAACAGGGACGGCAATTTGAGCCGACTGATCTGCACGCCCAGAACGAGGCAGGTTTTTCAACCATTTACTGGATTTTGGAGCATATACCGACAATACCTGACAATAATTGTTTGGATATGGGACAGGTATGGGTAGTGGTCGCCCTGCCCCGTACTCATCCCAAACATATACACAAATGAATGTTTTAGATAGATTATCGGATTTGATAAATTTAAACTTTTTTAACATTGCTTAGAATTTGTAGGGGGATAACTTTAACTATATTTGGAACTTACATGATATTTTTAGTACTGTGTTTCATTTTCATAAATCATAAGTCAGAGATTATATTTCAGACAGGAAAGATCACGTTTGAAGCGAAGCAAAGACAGATATGAGTTTGGATTTGGGGCGATAAAGAAAACACCTGCAGGTAATGGGACATGTAATTAATGTAGATATGTGAAATACCTTGAATTCCTCTAAGTCGATGACCCCATTTCCATCAACATCTGCTTGATTCCATAGATCTTGGAACTGCTGAATGCATAAGCCATTAGGCACATCAACTAATTTTACCTGGAAAACAGTTGCAACATATAAATGATTAAGTTCACTGCCTCATATCTCTGTCATTATCATATATTAGCAGATTGTGAAGTATACCTGCCGCAGTGCCTCATGGAAACTAAGATATGTCACAGCATCGGCACAATTGTCTCCCTTCAGAAATGTAAATGCACTGTCTTCAGACAGCGAAGCTTTTCGTAGCTGGTACTGAAATCAAATCCCCAAAGGAAAAAGGTCATATTCAGAGCCACAAGGATAATGCACATGAGCATATATGGTTTCATTAATTTTTTACAACAATGGGAGTCCTATGAATATGAATCTTTGACAAATCAAAAGGATAATATAATATAAGTCTGTCAGATATGTTGGAGAGGGGTGTTTGTTTCATCTCTAGGAAAAAGTAATTTTTTTATTTCTCACAGTATCCCCGACTCGACAAGCTTAAGGACTAATCTGCCAATGGATTGTTGCATACACAAGGCGGGATTCAAACCCCACACTTGCCTAAGCAGACGAGTGAAGTAGTCACTCAACCAACCCATGTTGGTTCGGAAAAAGTAACTTTTAAACTAAAATCTTCTATATAATTAAAAAGCTGGAAACCAATTTTTCTGAAAAGCTACTACTTTTCAGCTTCTACAAAACAAAAGCTGAGAAATGTTGTTTTGTTCTTTTCAAATCCTAATTGTTCAAAACAATTTATCCAAATATGTGAACATTGATTTTTTGTTTTCAATGAAGTAAGTAATTTCTGACAAGATAAGCCGGAACAAACGCACCGCTTAAGTCTCTAAGTTCATCAGCAAATTTTACAAATCAACCTATAAGCAGCATAGTATTACTCACCTTGAGTATGCTAAAAACAGCTTCAGCCCAACTTGTCTTCAAAGGTTTCCGTGGTTGGTTTGGATTGCAAAGCCAAATGAAGTCGACACCGCAGATATTTCCTCTATGATTTCGGTGACTAACCCACTGCTGGATTAACAAGACAATAAAGAAACATGAAAACGAAAATCTAAAAGAAAGCTTTAGAATTTATGAACTAGTAAGATATTAACCTTGTGGGAATCTGCATAACAGTCATATGATGAAACAAACCCTTGTGACCTAAGAAACTTGTATACATGCCCTTTCTTACTTCCATTCCAGTCACTGCATTAGATTGAACATTGAAGTTCACACTATTAGGAAACCTGATTCTGTTAAGCATACCAACATTGCAGCAAAATCGACAATAAACTCACCCGCAGAGTATAATAGGCATCGGTTTCAGCCTGTTTTCTTTTTGAAACAATTCCACATGCTGCAAAATTTGGTGAACCTACAAAGACAGTGAAAGCTAAGATAATATTGAAAACAAAATTCATATATGAATAAGAAGAAAAACGTGGACATACCTGATGCAATCTCACTATACATAGACTCGAATCGTGAGGAAATAACAGGTGTGTGTTCACAATAAGAAACTCTTGGTAAAGACTTCCCATTTGGTTTTGCGAAACAGGGGCAATAGACTGAACGTGTAACAACTGAGCAACACGATCACCGAAATCATTTAAAAACAACTCCCGATAATTCACAACATGTAAATATTTTGTGTGTATAGCAGTAAGAAGACCTGCATAAAGTATAGTAGATATGAGTTTTCAGCTACAGAGTAACAAATTTACTTGGAGAAACTTATAATTTAGATTATGACAAAAATCGGAAAACCTCGAATGCATAGAACATCGGTACTTAGTACTAACTACTACAATAGCAATCCAAATATCTAAGCAAGATGGAGCATGAATTTCATTTTCACACACACTTACCATCTCCCCGGTTGTTGGTTCGAGCAAGCTTGAAGAGATGGTAACCAGCATCCCCTAGTTTCTCCTCATACATGTGAACAAGTTCTTCATTTCCAACCCAAAATTCCTACAAATGAAACAAGGATCATAAGTCACACACACAACACTCAAGGATATCTAAATTATTGGATTAAGCCTAAAACCACAAAATTGACCAGAAATCACATCTTGACTCAAACATATACTAATACTACTCATACTTAAAATTCCTACACTTTCTACCAAGAAAAGAGAGAAATTGCTACCTGAAGGCACATTATGGAAGATGATTCAGCAAGCAAGGAATTCAGAATACTTTCATTCCTGGACAACCAGGAGTACCTGAACTCACTTTCCCTGAGGCTTTGGTTCTGTTCAAAAACACACGAATTAAGACACAAGTGATTGCATAAATGTTAAAAACTAAGGGAAAATAGCACAAGACCTGACCTTTGGATCAATCCTTTTGTAAATAGGAGCCAAGATATTGAAAGTGGTGAATGAAACACATGAAGGACCCCTTTCCACCTCCACCATTGATGATGAACAACACTCACTGTCACTGTTATTACTAACAATGGAAAGATCTCCATCACTGTTATCACCACCGCTCATAACATTATAAGAAGAACCCTTCCCTTTTCTCAAGTTGAGCTTAGCAACACTAGAACCTGCAGCTACTACCTGAAATTCCAAGCATAAACCAACATCAAAATCCCCTTCTTTTGTTTTCTCCAAATCCATAACAAAACCACCCCAAAATCAAATTTGAGCTGAAAACAAAACTTGTTTAAGTTTTGAACATCAAAACTAAGACCCAAATGAGCAAAAAACCTAACTTTTTTAGGTACAAAAGCGAGAAATCACTTACCATTTTCAAAATCCTAGCCACTGTCCAAAAGGGGTACTAAGAAAAGAAGGTTCTGGAAAAACTAGAAGCAAAGTTTTGTGCTTTCTGTAGGAAGCTGAAATGGGTCACTAATAATAGCAGCGTTTGAATAAATGAAGCTTTGAAAAGCAAATATAATTGAAGCTCCTTTTTAAGGCTTCTTTTGTCGTTAACGTTGTTCCATTCGTTGTATGAGTAGTATATATAGAGAAAGAGAGAGCTTTTGTTCTGGATTCGTTGTTAGATGACTGTTTATGGAAGAGAGAGAGAGAGAGAGAGAGAGAGAGAGAGAGAGAGAGGTGCGATGCTGTTTCTGTGAAATTGGAATCTTATTTTTATTCTTTTTCTTTTATTTTGTTTTCTAATTTTGTTTTCATTTTTTTTTTATTATCATTGAAGGACACTTTATGAAGCAACTAGCATTACTGCATTATCAGCAAGGCAACTGGGCAACACGCCTATGCAAATAGACATTTATTTATTTATTTATTTAATTTTGATCTATGGTATATCTATGACTAATAATTTTGTTATGTCATTCATTATATTGTGCATTATTATATTATGGAGAAATAATTAAATATGTAGTTTTATGAATGGTATTGGTTGACTCAACTAGTGTATCTTTTTTTTTTTTTAATTTACAATAATTCATAGATACCGTAACTCTAAATTAATTAGCCTTCCCACTAAGGTAAGTTTTAGAATAATCATTTAAATTAGTCCCTAAATTTGAATATTTTTAGTTTTTAATAAATTTTTATTTTTTTAGTAGTTTTCAAAAAAAATTATTGGATATATTGGTTTATTTATTATTTTTAATCAATTTTTTAGTATAAATATTAAACAAATAATTTTTAATAAATTTTGTTATAAAATAATTAATTCTAAAAGAATATGCTTTAAGACAAATTAGTCATATTTAAAATTATAAAAATACCAATTAATCCAGCAGGAATAATTTTTTAGAATTTCTAAAGTCTAAAAATTTATTAGGGTCCAAGGTGACAAAAATATTCGATTAAAAATTTTAAAAAATTAATTTGACATTTATTCTAAATTTTAAAAGCTCTTGCTATAACTATTTTCAAAATAATTCATGTAGTGGTAAATTACTAAATTTACCACAGAAATGTATTTAAATTATTGTTTCTATTTTAGAATGGAATAAGCTTTCCCAATTGGTTGAGTTAGGTTAGCAATATTTTAATCTGAATATTTGTTAACATCATCAAATTGTGGGTGAAGTGATGCCCTAGCAGAAAGAAGAATGTGAATGGAATTTATTCCTTTCTTCTTCTCTTTGTTTGCCTTGGAAGTTCAGAGAAATCAATCATCATCTTCGCATGAAAAAGAAAGGAATAAACTAGTAAAATTTTTTAGTCAAAGTAATTTATTGGAATAATCACTATTCTTTGGAAAAGAATTATTGTTATTATTTTTTACTGTTTTATTAATTATTTTGATTAGGATAGAGTATAAAATTGGTCCCTTATGTTTAGGTGTAATTCTGTCTTAATTGTTAAAATTTAAAGTAATTAATAAAATGTCCTAATAGTAGTACAAAAATAAGATCAATAATCTAGAGAATAAGTATAAATTTTCGAGATACAAAATCAACTGTGAATGCATTAATATATTTATTTATAATGTTTTTTAAAATTTAAATAAAGTATTTTTTATAGAACTAAAGAAAATGATAAATAAATATATTGATGTATTCACAGTTAATTTTGTGTCTTTAAAATTCGTATTTGTTCTCTAAATTATCAATCTTATTCTTATACTACTAATATATAAGACATTTCGTTAATTATTTATTTTTAACGTCACAATAAAATTACACTAAAATTAAATAAAATTTTTTTAATATAAAATATTTTAAATTTTAAAAAACAAAATAGAATTACGCCCAAACATAAATAACTAATTTAATACTTTACCATGATAGTTAAAGTTTTCTCCACTGAGTTTATTGGTGTTGCTTATTTTGTACAGCACCCAATTCCCCCAAAATGAAGAATTTTTAGAAAATGAGACTGATGATCCAAGTAACCTTTATAAAAAATAAATTACATATTAAACTTAGTAATCAGTGCCAAACCTAAGGTACGTATATTCAATTTGATACCTTTTTTTGTTTGGTTAATGCCAATAAGGAATCTAAAAATCTTTGCGAAATATTCAAATATCTAATTATTAGTTTAGAATTTTTTATTTTTAATATTAGAATGATAATAGTATTTTTTTAAAATATAGATTATTGGGGTATTATTCTTAAATGTGAAATCGTTTTACTAGAGAAATAAAAATTGGACCGTGATTTATTAGAAGTACAGAAATCGGACCGTCCTCTTATTTCTAGAGGTACACAAATTGGACCATCCGATTTGTGTTAAAATAAATTAAAAATTTTGAAGTACAGAAATCGGACCCTTCGATTTGTATAATTTTCACAATTTTAAAAAACACAAAAAATTACAATGTTAAGGTATATCACCACTTTTACATCCATAACAAAAAAAATTAGCCTTTAGGTTGTTCTTACAAAAATAATAAAATGTTATACACACAAAAAAAATTAACTATTAAATCAATTATTATATTTTCATATAAAATTATATCTATTATATTATATATTTTTAATGTATATATTTATATCATAATATATATTTTATATAAATAATTAATTTAATAACTAATTTTTTGAGTTTACATAACGTAATCTTGAAAAATAATATTTCACTAATCCATGCTTAATAGGATACTGATTTGGACCTATTATAATGTTTGCACTTTTATAATATTATTATTCATCCAAATTTTGGAATAATTTTGAGAAAACAAATTGATCTTTTTTTTTGTACGAAAGGTATTATATTATTATGATTATTATTATTATTAAAATAATACTGTGGTTTTCATAGCAGGCCAGTTACAAAATATAACATTGACATCATATAAAAATCAACCTTCCTAAAAGAGAAAAGTTTCTGCTATTGTTGTGATTGTCTAGTAATACTTTATTCATGATCCAGTTTTCATTTTCTTTTTCTTTAACTTCATTAATATAGTTTTATTCAAGAGAGTCAAATGGTTATTTATACCTCCCTCCTTCCATTCCTTCTTTTCTTTTTTTCCTTTAATTTCTTTTTTTTTTTTTCAAATAATGATTGCTTCATCCCCCTATTTTATTAATATCTAAATGGACACGGAATGCAATTTTTTGTGGTTAACCAAAGTTTAGGAAAGAAATGCAAATTATACATGTCGGTGTCCCTTTTCCTTATGATTTTAAAATCACCTCCATATAAGATAGATAATCAATTTAGTTAGTCGAGTGATCAATTTACTCATCCGTTTAAATAAGTATTAAGAGTTTGAATTTTATTTTGTATATACAATAATTTATTGGCTAGCAGTAAATTTTTAAATGGAGTTTAAATCTGTAACAGATTAATCCTTAGTCTATCAAACTAAAAAATACAATGAATAACCAAAAAATACAAGACAGATACACAATTATACAACATGACAGCATCCACTTGCCTAAAAATAAAACATTAAAACATGACTAATAAATAAGTCATATAGAAAATAAAACAAAAAATGGAATGAGATATATTATATGTGATGGAAGATTAACATTATATATGCATATTAATATCAAGTATAATACACATATAGATTCACTTTTTTTTCATAATAAAAAATTTTATTGAAAGTAAGTCGGCACCTCACTTAATGATACAAAATAGAATAAATATATGAATTAATTTTTAATTAATTAATATTAACCTTTTTTATTATAAAATTGATTTTCTAGTTCTTATTTTTTAGAAGATTTGGGATTAGAAGTTAGGATTTTAAAAATTTATGATTTAAAAATTAAGATAGAAATTATTTTTTAAAAAATTAACTGATATTAACAAGAAAAATTAACTCTCTAATTAAATCTTTAATAATAAATAAGTGATTAATATTATACTTAACGTATATGCTAACATAAGTCTTTTTGGTGGAACAAATTAAATCTAGCTTTTGGTGTTTAAGGAAAGATGACTTTCACTTGGTTTTTGTTTCTGGTCTTTATCTTTTGCTCATTGAGACAGTAATTTCTCACTTCTTTGAATTATGAATTGTGACCATGTTTTATTAAAATTATATTATAAAAGAAGGGAAAAAAAAAAAAAAGATAAGGAACACAAGGTAGACAATGGACCACATTAAAGTGATAAATGATGATAAATTTGGCAGCGTGGGGTATGGTATATGTTAAGGATAAGTATCCAATTCACCTTTTGATTAATGGAAAGGCCAATATCAAAGAAAAGAGGAAACAATTTCATCTGCAACATTTATTTTTCTTCCCAACTGTTCAAAATGACCAAAAGACAATAACGCCTCAACAATCTAAAGTTATTGTCTTAGAATTAGAATTATTTTTTTAATAAATAATTGTTTTCATGCTTCCACTCTTTCATAGTTTCATTCACGATCTCAAAAATAGATAGCATTATAAAAAGAAGAATAAAACCAGATGATAAACTTATTCATAGAAAAACATAATATTAAAAATTAAGAACCAAACAAACCCTAGATATTTTTGAATATATTGGTGAAGCACAATTTGATTGATATTAGAGCGGTTGAACCGTGTGGACCTAACTAAAGACAGATCACAGAAGTTGTATCAAGAGTTTGACAAGATCACAGCTTGTTTCATCCATCATATGGCTAATCTCTTTCCATGGATAAGACCTAATATTAATAACAATTACAATAATATATATAAAAAAGATTATTAAAGTTTGGAACACCTCCCAGAATCATCTTAGAAATTCAAACACTATAAAATAGTAACACTACTACTACTTCTTCTACTACTACTAATAATAATAAATATAATAAATTCAATTCCATAATATTTGAATAACAATTCTTGCTTGTCATTTCTAGGATTGGTATGTTACATTCATATCCCTGATGAAGCCATAAAGTACAGATGGTACAGCTCATTTGGAATCAATTCTCTGACTTAATTTGCCTAAGCTTTTATAAAATTGTAGCACATGAATAAAAGCAATGGTGCTCAAGAAAATCAATATGGTAGAAGCAAACAATTTCCAAGTTAAGAAACTATATTTAAATTGTGAGAACTAACAATGGACATAAGGTCAAAATTGAGCACTGGTATACAGAGATTTGAGGAATTTAGACCCCAAAAGCAAGGGGGGAAATACATGAAAAACCATGCTGACAGATTGCCACAACTTCAAGATAAGCAACAACCATCTTTGTCAGATAAAACCTACTCCAAAAGAAATAACTTCCAAAATGCAACTCTCCATGAACTATAGGAAAAACCTCCTCCGACTTGTATCCATTTCCGGCTAAAAGTGAGGTAAAAGAAGAACAAGGACAGATAGAAAACAGAAACAGAAACAAAAAAACAGCAGTGTTAAGAAGACGGTAGAAATGATTAGCAAAGTCATATAAGGAATTGAAACAGCAATAAGGCTTGGTTAACAAGTAAATTACCTTATGAACCCACTCATATTCTCCTCCCTTGGAGTCAAATGTTCCATGCTGCAGGCTGATCAATTTCAATGTGAAACGAGGGCCACATTCCTGCATTTTCAAAGAATTCATTAGAGACAGGTTTGGAGGCCTCAAACAGTAACAACGCTTGAATGAATAATTAGCTAAAATGCTGAACACTAAGAAGTATAAGAAACATTTGGACCAAAATGAAGGTAAATGCAAAACATCAGAGCCATGTTTAACATAAATACCAAATAGTCAACAAGCAGAGTTTTAGTGGTAAATGAAAAGCAAATAGCAAAGAGCTGACACGAACCTGAAGACGAGCTATTGTTTTGTGATCAGGAACTTTCTCATTTGTCCCCTTTTCGTCCTTTTTACCTTTAGTATCAGTCTTTTTAATTTCTTTGGTTTCAAAGATATACCTTAACAACAGGAAATGAAATCATTAATAGTGTAAAAAGTAGACAATATTAGTAGCTTGTAAGTCAAAGGGATATATACCGATGATGTCGGAAGAATATGAAGTCTCTCTGATTGTGGAACGTAACCACTCGTCGGCCTTTAAATTCTGGTTCTTGTGGGAAAAGTGACTGTATCAATCTATTTAAAAGGAGGAAAAATCATTAAATAAGGAGATTTAAAAAATGGGTAACACAAAGTATTGCTACACAGACAGACAAGGATCTAGAGAAAATATTGATAATTTGGAGAATAGGAAAGGTAGCCTTGTGATTGTTTGCACCCTTTTCAAAATAATTCTTAAAAAAATAACACTCACAAGTACAACATCATTTCAATTATACATACATCTGAATATAACAGAATTTAGAATGAAGCACATCCAGTAACATATAAATGTTAAACAACAAATGAAACATATAAGAAACTAAGCATAAGAGTAAAGACTGACCTTGCAACTCGATGCCCCAAACGCGTTGTGAAGTTATTGAACACAAGCTCAGGCTTGTGACTGGTTGGATTTCCATGATTCTGAAAGGGAAAATATAATAGAATCAACAACAGAAGTTGGATACTTCATTGCCTACTTACCTTTAACATAACATGCCACACTTAATATCAATAGAAATGGATTCATCTACCAATATTTCCTATTAACAAAGGCCGATATATGTATACACTTATGGAACTTAAAAGTAATTGTTTCTTGTATATGAATACAAATACAAAAAGGAACCCAACCAAAATAAGTTAGAATGGCTAACACCTCTTGACTTGAGGCACCGCATCATAAAACATTTTCTTTTTCCACCCACGATTTTGCGGATGAATTTTGTAGTCATACTGAAAAATATGCAGACCAATTCCATAGACCCATACAAATTATCATGTTTATAAAGAACAAACATCATACCTTTATATCCTTGCGCAAAACAAGCTTTGAAAGCTTGAAGTGAGCAGTAGGTCCATCAGGCAATCCAATGATTAAGAGAGCATCTGCAAATCAATGTAGTGAGGAATTAAAATGTTGTATAGACGTCACACTGAAATCTAAAGGAAAAGGCATAAGAGTATCCTACAAATAACATTGTAAAAACATTAAACTTATCTAGGACCTGAACCTACCTGGCTCCCGGCGATTGGTGTGAACAACTATCATAGAAGTGAAGTCCTTTTTCTTTGCATATTCTACAATCTGACATTCACATCAAAATTAGAAAGAAGATTCAAATGGACTCTCCATATTAAACACCTACATAGAGAACAGACGCCCATTACCTTTTTTAAATCATAGGTTCCTCTCTTGAAGTAATGTGCATTTGGTATAACAGAAAGCAATTCTGATATAAAAGCAGGTCCCCTCTGCAGATTAAGTTATTTTCAACCAAAAGATGCAAACATGTAAGAAACAAGGCAAAGGAAGAAAAAAGGCATAATGAACAAAAGCAATACCATGTAGCAGACTTACCGAAGAATTGAAACGGCAAGTGGTGATTAATATCTTTGGAGTTTGTTGCTGGCTCAAAATTTTACTGAACTCATCAGCATCATTTCCTGCAAATAACTGCAAAAAAATACCAAAAAAGAAAATCAAATAAACCATTTTTTAAACAAACAGTTAAAATCATCTCAGTTGCAATTCAACATGCAAAATAAAAAAAGGGAAATTAAAACTAAACATGATTAAAAATTTTGAATCTCATCTGATTAGTAAATCACAATGATGCATATTCCTCTGTAGAAAAAAAGGTGAAATTACCACCAGAAGTAATTCTACCATCAACTTAACTAAAGATATAATACCAATTACCCATATTTATACACATGTTTGAACTTTGAATCAAATCTTACTCTAGAGTCTAAGTACAACAAAAACTAAAACCTTAATTCTAACAAGAACTAACTCAAAATGTACAACTAAGCATGTCAACTAAACAACGACATTGCGTGAGCGGTGTCATAAACCATATCTGTAAAGAAAATATAGGCCAACTTCTTTCTTAACAGCTTTCTATATGCTTTTTCTTATTTTCCCTCCTAGGAGCTAGCAGACTACTCAAAAGCAAAACATGGAAAAGAAAGGTTCAAATTAATTAACTTTGAAGTGAAACAAACGGGATCAAGGGAGACAGTGTAAAAAGAAAAACCTCTTCATCGTCGGGCATGCAAACAGTCTCGTCGAATTCCCTGGTGTTCTCGATGGTGCGTGGAACCTTCTTCTCTGGAGGCTGCACCCGCTCAAAACAAACAATGAAGCAATTCAATTCCGGTGAATTAAGATAAACATTCTAAACATATCACAATCACAAGCTTAGACAAACATTTTAATTTAAAAAAAAAAGGCTAAAATTAGTGATCTTTATTTGTAACTGCAACGAAATCAGGATATTTTAACATAAAAATCACATTTTTTATCCTAATCACCAATCCAAGCATACAACAAATTCCAATAACAAATGCAATTATTCTCTTGAAAAAAAAAACATTAATACAATTGAATCAAAGTAGAACCTCTTCGCCGAGCTCAAGAGCTCTTTTCTCAGCGGCTTGGCGTTCCTTGAGCTTGTTGCGCTTCTCAAGCTTCTTCTGGCGCTTGATCTTGGCATGGATCTCAGATCTCTTCTCCTTGTTCTTTATCATCGAAGGAAGTATCTCCTTCTTCGATTTCTGCTTAATCGAATTGGAATCGGAGGAAGCAGAAGCTCCTTGCTTCTTTGGTGGCGGTGAATCTCTCTCATCATCTTCGTCACTATCGGAACCCTTGCTCCTCTTCTTCCTTTTCGCACCCATTGTAGTTGGTAGCTGAAACTGAAACTGAAACTGAAGCTGGAGCTGAAGTGGAAGAAAATTGAAGGGGGTTTTGGTGGTTAGGGTTTTTGAAAAATGAAAATAGGGCAACCAAGATCAGAATTAGCATAAATTACTGGAACGACGTCGTTAGTATCCTTCACTAATTAATTTTTTTTCGTAATAATTTTTGGGCTCGACTAAATCCGATTTCGTTACAGTGGCCCAAATCGGCCCATTTAAATTTGATGCCCTTTTTCCATATATAAAAAAGCTACGTAACCAAGTTGGGTTGGTCTAGTGGTTAGCTCACTAGTCCGCTTAAGCAAGTGTCAGGGGTTCGAATCCCGCCTTGTGCATGCAGCAACTCATTGACCACCGGCAAACCCTTAAATGGAGCTCAGTACCGCGACGGATTAGTTCTTGACCTGTCGGGTTAAGAGATACCGCGGGAAACCAAAAAAAAAAAAAAAAGCTACGTTTTCTTAATTAGGTTCAATTACTCTGTAGGTCCTTATAGTTTCACCGAATTTTTAATTAGGTTCCTATACTTTTTTTTTCTTTTCAATTGGGTCCCTGCACCTTAATTTTTTTTTCAATTAAATCCCTGCCGTGTGTATAACGTTAAAGATAACAGAATATTCTTAGTAAAAAACGAATATTCTTGTCATTTGGATGGAGTGGCTAGCTGAACAAACATGTATTATTCCAAAATACCCAAAGCACCCCTTGCATTTTATCCCAAGGAAAAAAAGAAACCCTAAGGTTCTTTGTGGAGAACGCGTCAGTCGTCTCCTGCTTCCCTTGTTTCAGGTCGTCATCATCATCCATCGCTGGGGTCATCTCCAAGGAACGCTTGGTGGTCTGCCGTCCGTCACCTCCTTCTCTGTGCGCCGGTCTGGTCTGCTCTGATACATTCGGAGGTGGTCAGCGCGTTTCCCCGTCGTCGTCCATCGCGGTGAAGCCCATCGCCGTCGCTGCGCCGTACCGAGCGGAGCCTCGTAGCGCCTGGCGTACTGTCCCCGCATTGTTTGTCTGCTCCATCTCCCTGCACTCAAACTGTCTCTCTAAACACAGGTTAGGAAAAAAAGCTTCTTTTTTCAGTTTTAAAAATTGATGTGTATGCTAATTTTTTTTTTAATATGACATTAGTTGAATATCTATTCCTTGAATTGATTTCTGGATTGTTTTGATAAAGGTTGATTTAGGATTTACAATATGGATGTTTCTGTACATGAATTTTGTTAATTGGTGAATTGAAATATAAATTAATTTTGTTAATGATAAATTTTGTTTATTCTTGATTGTTGCTGTGATGATGCTACTTTAAATGGATTTTGTTTCTGTGGTTTTTTTTAATGTAGTGATGGGGGATTTGGAATTTACCATAGACATACATCACGGTGGCAAGTTTCATGATATAGGAAATGGGCTAGAATATTTGGGAGGAAGGGTGTTAGAAGATATGCATTTTGAGCTCGATGAATGGAGTTTGCAAGAAATAGTTAGTGAGCTGCAGACAGAAGTTAGGGTACAAAGGGTATGCTAAAATATGGTACTGTGAACCAGGCTGTCAATTGAGCTCGGGTCTTAGAGAGTTGATGAGTGATGGAGATGCAATGAGAATGGGTAGGTTGTTAGTGTCACGGACTGTTAAGCATTGCTCGGTGTATGTTGTTGATGGCTACAGGGAAGGTAATGGTGTTGAGATATGTTCGAATGATAAGGATTATGTTCCAGACGAAGCTGAGTACAGTGGCAGTGGTTTCGTAGAAGTAGAAGTTGAAGGTGAATCAGAAGCATCTAGTGAGGAGGATAGATTTGATGACAGTACTGATGATGGAGACCATGAGGATCATTTTGAGTTTGATGTTGAATATGGAAATGATGGTGGAGTTGGAAATGCTTTTAGGGGGTTTGATGGCCCGTTAAATGAACATGACAATGCTCAAACTGCTGGTGTTGATGCTGCTGTGAATGATGCCACTGTTAGGGATGATATTGAAGTTGGAGAGATTTCTGAGAGTTATGAAACTGAAGATATTGATAGTTATAAGGGAGATTCTGATGATATTATTAAGAAGAGAAGATATCCTAAATACAATGAGGCTGAGATGAGTAGAAAATATGTGTTTAAGGTGGGGCTGGAGTTCAAGTCACTTGGTCAGTTTAAAGATACTATTAGAGAGCATGCTTTGTTGAATGGAAGGGACATTAGGTATATCAAGAATGATAAGGTTAGATGTAGAGTGGGCTATAGAGGAAAGAAAGGAAAGTGTAGGTGGATGGCGTTTGCATCCAAAGGAACAATAGATCTAGTGTGAATATCCGTAGATCTGAGAGAATAAGGCAAACAGGAGTAGGCAAAGGCAGAGGAAGGGGCAGAAGAAGGGGTAGAGGAAGGGGTAGAGCTGCATGTTCACAGCCACTCCCCACCATACCTGCATCTTCACAACAGCTACCCACCACACCTGCTGTTGCTGCCTCTACTCAACCACCTCCCATACTTGCAACTTCAGCTTCTTAGGCTCCAACCACAGCTGCCGATGCAGTGAATTATGAGTCTCCTATTGTAGCACCTTCTGGATCTTCACAACAAGCCTTACCTCTTGAAGAGCCAGCCTCCCAGCCTCTCCTAGATGTGGCAAGTGTAGATTCTCAGCAACCACCTAGAGCATCTTCTCAACCTTTACCAATGACAAAAGTATTTGGTGTGAGGAGAAGTGGGCGGCTAAAGTTAGGAGTGAGGAAGCAAAAAGGGGCACCTAATCTATATATAGACCTAAGTGATGACTGAAGTCTGATTAAATTTATAGTTAGGATTGTTGGGGTTGCTATTAAATAGTATATTTTGTCATGTTTTGTGTCTCTGTGGTCACTGTTTATTATGTGGATATGACCACTATTTTGATGTTTTGGAATTAGGTTGGACCACTTTTAATTGTTACACTTCTTGAATTTTTATTTTGGATTAGGTATGTGGCATATTATATGACCACTTATTTTGTGATATTTTGTATACGTATGGTTTACAGGAACACTTATTTAATGAAAATCCTATATATGTGGCAGATTATATGGCCACTTTTTTCTGCAAGTTATTGTCAATTGTAGAACTTCAAATATTCACATTGATAAAGTTTTTTTCCAACTATCATTTTATTGTTATACACACACAAAATACATCAAAATGCAAAATTTATTCAAACTAAACATAATTAGCTTTAATTAGTTTGAAGCCATAGAATCTCTTACATTACAATTTCAGATAACTCTAAACTCTTGCAAACCACATTCTAATTATTAAGACTAGCAAAAACATAAATAGCATATATTGCATTTTACATTGAATTTTCATATTGTCATCCAATCTACCCACACAAGCATCTATTTCTCTGGCTTCAACAATTAATCTCTTCATCTCCACGTTTAGTCTCTCTATCTTTCTTTCTTGTGCATCCAATTTCCATATTTCACCCTCCAACTTAGCAGAATTTTGTGTTCCAACAACTCCAACAGCAGCAGCAGACACATTACTTCTTGCACCAACTTCATCAACCCACTCAAAAAATTTGCATCTTTTGTTAGGGCAAGAAATAAATCTTCTATTAAGATTCTTTGTTGTTTCTGAAATTTGAAGACTCAGAGTGTCACCACAAAAACAGTGAATCTGCCTTTCCTTTTCCTTTGGCCACCTATTCTTTGCACTGCCATCAACCTCAATCCACCCAAAATCATCAATCCACTAAAAAAAGTTGCATTTTGGTATCTTCCCATAAGTAACATACCTCCTACCATGGTCAGAAACGGCTGAGGAATGGCGGACGGTTACTGCCTCTCCATAGAAACACAGATGTCTTCTTTCCTTCGGGTTGGAGCTCCTGGAAACACATCTTCCCGAAGAGAGAATGAATGAGGTTCCTTGACTTTGAGGCGTAAATTTGGGGAAGATGAAAATTGAAAATGGAAAACGGAGAAGAAGAGAAACCTCAGATAACTCAGACACATAGAGTGTTTATAGAGAGAAGGGGTAAATAAGTCATTTCACAACTCACTAACGTTTTTTTGAACAGTAAACGTTAACAGGGACTTAATTGAAAAAAATATTAAGGTGCAGGGACCCAATTGAAAAAAAATATAGGGACCTAATTGAAAATTCGGTGAAACTATAAAAACCTGCAGAATAATTAAACCTTTTAATTAAAAAACAAAGAAACGTTTGCTTCTATAATAGTACAATGACACAATCTACATACTTTATATTTTACAAATGTTTCTAGTTTGTTAAACCAGTGATTTCAGAGAATGGAAAAATGATTTCATTTTCATCAAGTAATGAATGAGAGAGGTTAGGTTTTATATACAAGTGATTGAGGAGTAAAAAACTAGCATTTGTAACTAACTACTGTAACTAATCTAATTTTACATAATTAATTTGTAAATACAAGTGGGTCTAATATCCCCCTCAAGTTGGAGCATACAAATTGTATGTTCCTAACTTGGACATGAGGAAAAGGAATTGAGGTTTTGAAATGGCTTTGGTGAGGATATCGGCTAATTGATGTTTGGTTGGAATGTGCACTAACTTGATGAACCCGGTTTCAACCTTCTCGCGAATGAAATGACAATCTATCTCAACATGTTTGGATCTTTCATGGAAGGTTGGATTAGAGGCTAATTGAATAGCTGAAAGGTTATCACAAAAAAGCATGACAGATTCAACGGTGATATCCATGAACCTCAGTAAATTGGTCAGCCAAACAACTTCACAAGCAGCATTGGCCATAGCCCTGTACTCAGCCTCGGTTGAGCTTCTTGATACAATAGGTTGCTTCTTGCTTTTTCACGAAATTAAGGAATCCCCCAAGAAAGTGCAGTAGCCGATAGTAGACCTCCTAGTATCGAGGCAGCTCTCCCAATCTGCATCAGTGTAGATTGACAAGTTGAACTTCGAGTTTGAGGAGAAAAGAATACCTTGACCCGGTGCTGCTTTGAGATATCTTAAGATTTGGTGAACTGTATTGAGGTGTGAAACTCTTGAGTCAGACATAAACTGGGCTAGTTTTGTCACTGCAAATGTTATGTTTGGTCTAGAGATTGTGAGATACATGAGTCGTCCAATCAATTTTCGATAGGCTGATGCATCTTCAACCTTGTCACCTTCTTTGGCCCTCAATTTAATGTTTGCTTCCATTGGAATTAAAGCTGGCTTGCAGTGTAGAAAATTAGTGTCTTCGAGTAGAGACAAAGTATACTTCCTCTGTGTAAGTAAAATTCCTTTTCTGAATTTTGCAATCTCTAACCCTAGTAAAAATTTGAGATCTCCCAAGATTTTTAACTTGAAGACTGATTGAAGCCTTTGCTGTATTTGTTGTACTATATCATTGTTTACTCCGGCAATGATTATGTCATCAACATAGACAAGTAAAAAGGTGATTGAGGAGCCTTCTCCTATAGAGAATAAAGAATAATCACTCTTGCATTGACGAAAACCATGTTGTTTGAGAGTATAATAGAATTTATTAAACCACTGCTGGGAAACTTGTCTTAGGCCGTATAGAGATCGAGTAAGTCGGCATACAAGTTCTTGGTTTCGTTTTGGATGCCCCAAAGGAATCTCCATGTAGACCTCTTCATCCAAACTCCCATTTAAAAATGCATTATTTATGTCCAATTGCACGAAATTCCAGTTTTTCACTGCTGCAATGGAGAGTAAAACTCTAACTATCGAGACCTTGGCTACTGGATTGAATGTGTCTTTAAAGTCAATGCCAGCTTGTTGCGTGTAACCTTTGGTAACGAGCCTGGCTTTGTATCTTTCCAAACTACCATCAGTCTTAAGCTTTGCTTTGTAAATTCATCTACAACCGACTGCCTTTTTGTTAGGAGGTAGAGGAACCAACTCCCAAGTGTGATTGGATTCCAGAGCGTCCAGCTCTTCCTTCATTGCCTGCCGCCACTCATAGTGATGTACTGCTTGGTGATAAAATTGAGGTTCAGGTATAGTACTGACTTGATAGATTACTGCATGGTAGATGTGGTTGAGTCTATGGTTGCTTATGTAGTTGGTAATAGGGTAGGGTGTATTAAGGTTGCATACATAGTCATTTAGGTATCTTGGTAATTGAATGGTCCTGGTGGTTCTTCGGGGTGGGTTAGAATTGGTGGAGGGAGCTGTTTGATGTGAGGCATTTTGGTGGGAGCTAGAGGAGTTTGTTGAAAGGCATTGTGTGTTCTCTGTGGTAGGAATATTAGGGAGTGTTAAGTCATCAGTGACTTTTGGGAGTGGAATGTGATCAAACGGGTCAGGGAGTATAAAGGTGTGAGGGCTTTTAGTGAAGGGTAGTGTCTCTTCATGAAAGATGATATCTCTAGAGATGAAGAATTATTTTGTTTTGAGATTGTAAAGCATGTAGCCTTTGTATCCCAAGAAGACCGTTTGGTCTGCTCTAGGATTAAACTTAGGTCTGGAGTCTAATTTTGTAGCAGCATATGCAAGGCAACCAAAAACCCTTAGAGCTTGATAATTTGGTTGTTTTTTAAAGAGTTTCTCAAATGGAGTCTTCATGTTGAGAAGTGGGGTTGGGGTTCTGTTTACTAGAAAAACAGCAGTACAAACACATTCTCCCCAAAAAACAATGGGGACTTGGGATTGGAAATAGAGGGCTCTGGCCACGTTCAACAAGTGTTGATGTTTTCTTTCCACTACTGCATTCTGTTGAGGTTTGTATGGATAAGAAAATTGATGGAGGACTCCCCGTTCCTATAAAAAATCAGTGATTGCTAACTTTTTGGCATTATCAGACTTGAAGCACTTGATCTTGCTGTTAAATTGAGTTTCTATCAATGAGTAAAATTGTTTCATACATGCTGCAGCTTCAGATTTGTTAGTTAGCAAATAAATCCATGTAAAACGAGTAGCATCATCAACCAATGTAAGAAAATATCTCCTGTCATTATAGGTTGGAACATGGTAAGGTCCCCATACATCACAATGTACAAGATCAAAAGGATATAAAGACAAATTATTGTTGGATTCAAAAGGAAGTTGCTTGAATTTTGCTAATGGACAGACATGACAATTAGACTTTTTCGTAAGCAAACTATCTTTATTTGAAAATTCTAAGACCGAAGTAAGAGAGTTCAAAACTTTATTTGAAGCATGACCTAAACGAGAATGCCATAACTGTGAATTATTGCACAAATTTATGCTATGATTATCTTTTTGTATTATCAATTGGTTGGAGGGAATTGAAGCTTTTAGGATATATAAGTCTCCATCAAGCTCACCATTCCCAATCTTCTTCTGTGACTTGTTGTCCTGAATAGTGAAATTACAAGAGTTAATTATTATTATGAGTATAGTGGCTTTAAGGAAGGAAGACACTGAGAGCAAATTGACACTAAAATCTGGCACATATAAAATATTTTTTAAGATGATGGTTGAACTGATAATGACAGTGCCGATGAACTTGGCTTTGAATTTGGCATTATTGGGGAGTGAAACAGAATAATTCTGAGATAGGTGAACTGAATGAAAAAGGGATAGATCACAAGCAATATGGATAGTGGCTCCACTATCAAGAATCCAATCATGTTTTGATAGTTTTGATCTTGAGATTGAGGTGTTGAGGACAATACCTGCTGGAGTAGACACTTCAGTTGCTGCATTTACTGGTATTTCTTGAATCTTGTAACTATTCAACAAGTTCATTAACTGCTGGATCTGAGTTGCACTCAGAGTTAGGCTTGAATTGGATTCTGGACACTGTGCCTCAGTGACGTTATCAGTAATATTGTGCGCAGATTGTCTAGTTCCTCTGCCTTTGCCATAGCTTGGTGGATAACCATGTATTTTGTAACGTTTGTCCACTGTGTATCCAAGCAATCCACAGTGTGAGCACAAAGGTCTATCCTTCTTCGTGAATCCCCTTCCTTTTCCTGAGGGATTTGATATGTTCTGGTTTCTTGCTAAGAAGGTAAGTTGATTCGGGACTGATGGGCTCCCCAAAGAGCGGTGTTTCTCTTCTTGAACCACTAAGGACAGAAGTACAGAACTTTGTTTATTGCAGGTAAGGGCTCCATAAGCAAGATCTGGCCTCTGTTTTGCGTGAAAGAATCGTCCAAACCCATGAAAAAATAGTGCACATACTCAGCTTGCAAGAATTCTTGAAGCGGTTTAGGCGTTTAGCATCTCCACAATTGCATTGGACTGGGCGATAAGAGTTCAATTCCTCCCAAAGGACCTTGATCTTCGTAAAGTATTGCAAGACTATTAGGGCACCTTGATGTAAATTCATCAATTCCCTTTTGATTTCGAAAATTCGAGGGCTATTTCCATGTTGAAATCTTTCTTTAAGATCATTCCAAAGCTCTTCAGCAGAATCAGCATACACTAGCGAGGTAGCAATCTCTTTGGACACAGAATTCAAAATCTAGGTACTTACTACATCATTGATACATTGCCAAGTCTCAAATTGCTCTGGATCGAGCGCATGATCAGGCCGGGGAATGGTTCCAGTAACGAAACCGAGTTTGCGTTTCGCATTTAGGGCTTTCTTCATGGCACGGCTCCAAAAATGATAGTTCTCTTCCGTAAGTTACTGTGTTACTAACACCAAGTTCGGTTGATCAGCCGGAGCGAGAAAGAAGGGGTCCGCCATTGATGTAGAAATTGGTAGCAAGAAAGGAAAAAGAAAGGTTCTGGAAGAAGCTTGAAGAGGATAGAAGAAGTGGTGTTGAGAGCGGAAGAGAGAGGTAAAGTTAGAAAATTTCTTCTGATACCATGTTAAACCAGTGATTTCAGAAAATGGAAAAATGATTTCATTTTCATCAAGTAATGAATGAGAGAGATTAGATTTTATATACAAGTGATTGAAGAGTAAAAAACTAACGTTTATAACTAACTACTGCAACTAATCTAATTTTACATAATTAATTTGTAAATACAAGTGGGTCTAATATAGTTAGATTTGTCTTTATAAAATTATTTTTATTATAGTTATTTCGGTTCAATTAAGAAATAACAAAAATCAGCTAATAATTAACCAAAAAATAATTACCGATTATACATTCAAAATTTTATGCTAGCCAGTTACCAGAGAATTTTTGTTATTTTCTCATATATATCATATTTAATTACCCTAGATACTTATAATTTTAAACATTTTTTAATTATGTTGCTGTAAATTTAAAAGTTTGTAAAAAAACTTTACACTACAAAAAAATTTTAATCAAGTATTTATAGTTCAAATATTTTCAATCAACCTCAAACTTTTTAGAGATTCTGTGATCAAGTCTTCTAATGTGAAAAAATCTTGAAACTTGATGAAAATGTGAATTAATTCAACCATGAATTAGATTCATAAGAACCGACTAATTATCTTTTTATTTATATCTTTTTTTAAATAAAAGGGATAAATTTACCCATTTTGGTTTTTTATTTCTAGCTCAGTTCATTTTGAATTTGGTAGTTTGACCGTGAAATTTCGTTCTTTCTTTATTTCTGAAATATGAGTGTGTGACTTGTTCTAATTGATCTTATTGTAAATACAGAACAAAAATAAAGGATCTGTCATCTTAATAGAGATGGTTTTATCCCGTCAGATATTATTTTCTAGTATCTGGAGCACGGAATATATAAAATAGATTTTATAAAGTATTAGAACTATGATTCATACTTAATATTTCGACCTCACAACCGGACTTTAATAAATTTTTATTAGAAGATAGTAAGTTAGAATAAATAAAAAAATTTTGATTCTTTCAAATAAAATTGACATTGTTTGTTTTTTTTTTTTATCAAAACAAAAAAATGTCTTTTAATTTTTTTTTTCATTCTATCACATCTATTTCTTAAATAAATGATAATCCAGCAGTTATTTTTCAGAAAATTTTTGGACATTAAATTTTTTTTTAAATCATTGTGATTGTTCTAATATTAATCTAAGATTTTATTTAATTGTTCACAGAGTCTTAACAAGAGAATTCTTATCAATTATATATATATACTTGATGAAAGTGGATGTGAAGTGAGTTAAGTCAACTTGGTCTTATTCTTTCTTTTTTTCATTTTAATTTAATTTAAGAGACCTATATCGTCCCACAAATTGATTATTGATCTTTGATCCATTATTTTGCGGTGCCACAGAATTTTGTCTCAGATTCTCAAATGTGAACCACTAGATTCTGATTTTTTTTCCCATGTAAATCTATCCAATTGGATTCTACATGCCACGTGGCAACACACCATCTAATTTATAGTTCCCATACCTATCCATTGAGATAAGAAAATCTTGCATATAGTAACCAAAAATAATTATAATAATAATTGCATTTTCCTTTTCTTTTCCTCAGTCATCAACTAAGCTGGGTTCCTCAGCCATGGCTTCTGCTTGTGCTTCCTCTGCCATTGCAGCTGTTGCCATCTCTTCCCCAAGGCAAGTTCCACCACAATCTTTTCTTCATCATGTTCTTATATTTTATTTTATTTTATTTTTTTCTTCCAAGAATAACTATCACATTGCTTAATAAAATTTGTTACATGAAAAGTTTAATGTATTAGATACTATGACTTTTTCATACACCAATCTTATCAATTTCACATGTATTTTTGAACGGAAAGAGCATCTATATGAGTCAAATTAGTTGGAACATAATCATATTTTGTGTATTATTGGTTAATAGTATGTGAAAAGATTTGTCATGCATTGATCCAAATGAAAGGCATAAATTAGGTTAAATTCTATCTTTATTCAAAAGAACAAGTATTAAGAATTAAATTCTAAACTTTTTTGTTGCAGAAATTCTGACACAAAAATAATTATATGTGAAAACTCAGGTGCAGATAACTTTCACGTGAAGTTAGAAGTTGATAGTTGAGAGTGGTTAAATAATTAATTTGACTAAATTATTATCTATCGACTCTCAGCTATCATCTTCGCATGATGTTAACTGCACCTTAGTTTCCACCATAATTGTATATCTAGCTATGATTTGACACTCGTATAAAGTATATGTTAGAATACGAAATTACATATATAGAATATACATAGCTGATTTGGTGATTGATTTTTTTTTTGTGTATGCAGTTCTCAGAAGAATGGATCACAGTTGGGAACCACAAAAGCTTCATTTCTTAGTGGAAGGAAGCTTAAGTTGAACAACTTCACAGCACCAACTACTGGAGCTAGATCCAGCACCACAGTGTGTGTAGCAGCTGATCCTGATAGGCCTCTTTGGTTCCCCGGCAGCACTCCTCCGCCTTGGCTCGATGGCAGTCTCCCCGGAGACTTTGGATTTGATCCTCTAGGACTTGGTAACTGTGAATCAATTTGCAGATTTTAATTCGGATGCGTTCGATTTAACTTTATTTACATTCTTGTGTAACTTCTGTTTCAAAATAATTGTCGATTTAGATAAAGTAGAATACTAAAAAAACGATGTATTTTGACAATCTATTGTCGAGATACATTGTTTTTCAGTATTGTTTGGATGTATTGATAGTTTGTTGTTCTAGTTTGTCAACTTGATATATATTTTGAATCAGAATTTGTAGTTTTCACACTGAAAATCTACTCTTTGTTTTCACTTTTACTCATGGTTTGATACTAAATTGATATTAAGGTATGAAGTTTGATGTGTGATTTTTGTTAAGAATGTTGAGATTAATAGAAATTTAATTAGCATCCTTAGAAGTACCCATTAGAATATTTAGACCAAGTTTGAAGTTTCTTATGTTCATCAAATTCTCAAATCAAATGATTTCATCTGAACATTTTTCTTAAGATGAATGTACACTTCTAAATTATTCATTTTAAGGAAGATCCTTGAAATGAACTCGATACAAGTATTTTTATCAAATTCGAGAGTTCACCTAAACTCGTGGAGCTAAGGTTAACTCGAAATGTAGAACTCGACTCGTAAACTCATAAGAGCTAGTTGTGATTCAACAGGATCTGACCCAGAGAGCCTAAGATGGAATGTTCAAGCAGAGCTTGTGCACTGCAGATGGGCTATGTTAGGCGCCGCCGGCATCTTCATCCCGGAATTCCTAACCAAGATTGGGATCCTAAACACACCTTCATGGTATACTGCTGGGGAGCAAGAGTACTTCACAGACACCACCACACTCTTCATAGTTGAGCTCATCTTCATCGGCTGGGCCGAGGGACGAAGATGGGCTGATATCATCAAGCCAGGCTGTGTTAACACTGACCCTATCTTCCCTAACAACAAGCTCACCGGAACTGATGTAGGGTATCCCGGCGGCCTATGGTTTGACCCTCTCGGATGGGGAAGCGGTTCACCTGAGAAGATCAAGGAGTTGAGAACAAAGGAGATCAAGAATGGAAGGTTGGCCATGTTGGCTGTCATGGGAGCATGGTTCCAGCACATTTACACCGGCACCGGCCCTATCAACAACCTCTTTGCACACCTTGCTGATCCTGGCCATGCTACTGTTTTCGCTGTAAGTTGAACCAATCAAGAAATTCTTGTATAGATACAAGTCTAGCTCTTCATATTCAGACATGTTCATCGTAAACATGTCTAGATATGACGTGTTAGATTTGTATCTATATAAGATTTTTTTATTTAGATTGAATAATTTGACTTTCAATTTCCAATTATGTTTTTGTTTTTTGATGATCTTATTTATGTTTTACTATTTTTCAGGCTTTCACCCCCAAGTGAGAATGTTAAGGACAATTGTGAGTGAGATTGTGCAAGCCTGTAATGAGAAACATTGATGAAACATGGTTTTGTAACTAATGTGGCTACTTCTATATCAATGTCATGCACAGATTGATAATTGAATGTACAAATTCTTATTTTAGATTCAAGAAGTAACCACAATTTTTGCATAGATTATAGGACAGCAATTATATCTTAAGTTATTATTCACCACTAAAGAATTTAGCATATGCTCACACATGAAAATGCTTTTGCTCTATTAATTGCAAATCATATTGTGGTCCCAAAAAAATATAAAACAAAAATTAAAATTAACATTTTTTCATTTACTATAGCTTAAGACAAAAAAAAATTAACTGCTAGATAGCATCAAAATTGATGAATCATCCCCATCTTAACAAGTACAACAATATAATTTATAGCAACTTATAACAAACTCCAAGGTAAATCATCTTCATGTCATGTATGTGGATACTATCACTTGTCTGCATCACTTTTTAGATTCTCAAAGTTCCCCACTATTTTGTTTGTCTCACCTATGGTTTTCCTGCAATGAAATCCAAAAAAGAACAACATAGAGCACATTAATTTTTTTAGTAATAAGAACATGATGAACCTCTAGGCACTGATTTTTCACATGACAAGAACATAACACAAAAACCATAGGTAGTTCATAATTATGCAATAAACATTGTTCTAAAATCACATAATAATTTAGCATTGTTTATCTAATTTCCTTCAGAGGACTTTAGTTTACAACACAATAATTTTCCATATCCCACTTTCCCCCTTCTCTTAAAGTAACAACATGATGATTTTTCATTTGCAATATGCTAAGAAAATTTGGTAACATAATTTAGTAACAAGAAAGCCAAAAGATTACTGCAAGTATTCCAGGATATCTTACTTCCAAAGCTCTTGCTCCAAAGGACTTGTCCATCAATTTGAGTAAAATTTTGATCGTCCAGGCGTTTCCAGGTATTTATTGACTTGACATCTCCCCAAGCTCCTTCCGGCGTCTTCTCCAAGCGAGCTACCACCACTCTTGATCTCCTAGACCATCCAGCCTTTCCATATGCATGGTATCCGAATCCTCCGGCATAACATAGGTTTATGCCGGTTAACTTACCACAGAAGTCATTGAGGTGATCATGGCCGGTGAAAACTGCCTTCACATCTCCAGCTTGGACTAATGTCGCAAAGAAGCCGGAGTTCACTTTAGCAGAACTAATGCCATTGCCATCGGGTTCAAGTTTGACACCTGTGAAGTTTGATTTGTCAAAACTAGCATACTCAGGCAATGGTATATGAAAGTATGCAAGACCAGGAGCAGAGTTTTTCTGAGGCATTGGTCCACTTTTGTATGCTTTCTGCACAAGTAACAAATAATCTGTGTTTAGTCTTTTTCTGTTCTCAGTATTCAATCTTTTTCTGTTTTCAAAACCAAACAATAGAACAGTACCTGGAGCTTTTCGGATGTTTGTTGGAACCAGAGTTGCTGTGATGGCTTGATCCAATCATAAAAAGAAATTGAAGGATCCTTATAATAATCTCCACTATCAATGAAGTAAAGATTGAGCACTGATTTGTTTTCAAAATCAGTGCCTTCAACTCCTCCAACTTCTAAGTTATAGTTTCCAAAACCATCAATGGTGTGAACATCTGAAGGGTTGAATTGAGACAATGTGTTCTTCATACCAACAATGTATTTCATCACTCCTTCCCTATGCAGGGATCCTTCTTGGTCATGATTTCCCAAAACAGCTACCCAAGGAATGTTTGATGCAATTGCAGGAGCAAATGCAGCATCCATTGATTTCGCCGAATCCGAGGAATCAGCACCAAAGATATTATCACCTGCCACATCACAATAAAAATTTGCACCTTAAGTTATCTTATACTATCTTTGTTCTGTTGTATCCAAGGCAGAGAAAATCGAAATTTCACGTAAAACCTCATTTAAAATTGTAATATCGGAAGATGTTTAAGAAGAAAATCTAGATTTTAGTTACTATGATTGTATCTGTCACTTATTTTTTTATCCATTGTCATCATACCAATGTATTTAAATACAAATTATAACTTGTTTACCCATACAAACAAAGATTAGAATTAGAAGAAAAAGTAAATTACAAACTAAAAACTAATATGTATATACACACTCCATGATCTTTGTCTTTGATAGTTTGATTAGTAAATGTTGGGGTGTGAACTATTTTTTTACCAAAACTAGAAACCTTAAATCCATATATTCTTTAAAAGTCTTTTAACAAATTCATTCAAATTTTAGCCGATTTGGGTTAAAATGAAAATTTACTTAAAAAACACCCTGTTATCCTAAACCCGGAACCCGAAACAAAGAAAAAAGGAAAGTTAAACAACAGTAAGATATCTATAATAATTAGAAAGAAATGACATGAAAATCTAAAGATATAACAAGAACTGAATAGTGAATACTATATATATACTATACAATACCAGTGAAGACAATGAGATTAGGCTTCTCAGCAAGGATCATTCTTTGAACAAAAGAAGTGGTGTTGAGATCAGAACAAGAACCATTCTGTGAAGGTAACACATTCAAGCAGAGTGTGGACTTTCCATTAGCATAGTGCATGTCTGCAACCTGAAGAATCTTGAATTCTCCATTTTTGTCAAACCTCAGCTTCTTCTGGTTCTGAGGGTTTCCATGTTTTTCCCCAAACACACAAATAGGACTAAAACTGAACAATAAAGCCACCAAAACCAAAACCATGAAGCCAAACCCCATCTCAATCTTGGTGCCAAAAACACTTCTTTTACTCAAAACCATCACTATTTTGGTGATTTGAGTCCCCAACACAATTCAAAATCTGAACTTTTCACCTGCTACTATGGATGATTGGATGCTGAATTATAAACAGATACACACATATAGAGAGAACAAAAGAGTATTCAGAAAACTCTTCAGCTACTATCCTTTTTTTTTTTTTTGGGTTAATAAATGATGATGATTGACTCAAATTTCATTGCTTTGTTCTCTAGGAATAAGGATGAGGACAAAGCATGGTGCTAAAAACTTTGGGGTGTCTTTATCTTGGGATGATATTTATAGATAAGTAGTTGAAAGTTGACAGGTATGTGTAATAAATTGAATGAATGATTGTTTTTCTAAAAAGCCATTAAATTCTCTGCCACAAACCAAAGGACATGATAACATTTATAGATGAACATACATAGTTACATACACATCTTTGGAATTTTCAGTTGGAATTTCAAGTTTCCTTAGAAATGGATCCGAATATCTCAATTCCAAGAGAGGAAAAAAAATGAAAATCACACTATGAATGGAAACTTTGAAAGTATGATGTTATGTATGGACACTTGGCAATGATGTCTTTAAAGTATCTCACACGCTCTCATTTTATAGCATAATAATAATAATAATAATAATAATAATAATAATAATATTCAACTACCTCCACAAGTATATCGAATTATGGATCCTCTGAGTCTTCTCAACCACTGACTTGTGCTATGTTTATTAGAAGAACTTGATGTAATTTAATACATCTAATGATATTCACCTACCTCCTCCATATCTACATACTTCTAAACATATATTAAATAAAAAGAAGGACACCCTAGTTTGTAAGCTAAAGCATATTTAATATTATTAAAAAATATAGAGTGAATAACCACTCGACCCTGACAATTATTTCGAAAGGACAACGAGACCTCCAAGAAAAAAACATCCAATCCGGTCTGTGATATTTTTTTTGGGACTGATTAGCCTCTGTGTAAAAAAAAACAACATTAACTCTTTTTTTTTGACACAGGAACCTCGTTGTCCTTTCGAAGTAATTGTCAGTGGTCGGATTGGATTTTTTTTTGTTAAGAGCCTTGTTGTCTTTCGAGATAATTATAGGGACTATTTTAGGTTTTTCTCAAAAATATATTTAAAAAAATTATTAGAAATATTCTTAAAACATGTATTCAATATATTTTAAGAATATTAAAATATATTGAATACACTTAATAGTTAGTACTATCTTCTATAGGTCAGACATAATTCATTCATTGTTTGGCTCCCAACTTGGAATCAAGCAGTTCACTTAAATTATATACATTATATTACCCTATATTAGAATATACAAGAAGGACATGTATACAAACATGATATATAAATATGTTTAAAATTATTTATAACTGATATGCATCTATTTTAATTAATTATTATTTAAGATTTAACTTTGTAAATAATTAATTTAATTTTTTAGTGATCCTTTTCATATATCAAATTAGAAAAAAAAATGTAGGAATATATTACATATATTTTTACGAAGAAAGCTATTACTAGTAAACTTTTGAATAGTGAATCTCTAAAATATAAAAATATCAATCATCAACATTCAATTAAATAAATGAGTAAAACAATGTTAGTATTATTTTATCAATAAACTGAAATTAACATAGCCAAGTTTAATAAAAAAAATTGCTCTTCTTTTTTCTTTTTTTCCATCACTTCCAATTCGTTTATGATTAATTTCATATAATTCTTTTTTATTTTTTAAAATAATGATCTAAATTGTTAGAGTATAATTAGAATTAATTAAGATCAGTTAGCATAACTCTGCCTATGTTATACTTATGGTACATAGCCGGTCCCAAGTCAGGATAAAGGACGAGGATTGTGTTAGGTCTTCGACAACCAACATAAAAACATAGTCGAATCCCTGTGATATGAATCAAAGACATTATTGCGCTAAAACTAGGTCGTTATCCGGAAGCAACGCGTTGTATGGCTCGAGTACGGTGTCAAATGAGCAAGAGTCGCTTCATCGGTGCTCGGATGTAGTGTTAAATGAGCAAGGGATCCCGCGTTTTCGTGAACGGACGAGGGTAAATAAACTAGTTTACAAAGTAAAAGGTAAAGGTCGGAGCGACAGAAGGTTGAGATTTGGGACATGAAACATCGGTACTCTAACAGGAAAATCCATGGAGGTGGTGGACACCATGACAATGAGGAAGATTAACATTATGTGCCTACAAGAAACAAAATAGGTTGGTGCGAAGGCTAGGGAGTTGGATGCTTCCAGTTTCAAACTTTGGTATACAGGAAAGGTGAAGAATAGGAATAAGGTTGGTATTATTGTGGATAAGCAGTGGAAGAAGGACGTAGTAGATGTCAAGAGGGTGGGAGATCGGATCATGTCTATCAAACCTATAGTGGAGGGAGGTGCTTTTCATGTGATTAGCGCCTATGCATCGCAAGTGGGTTCGGACGAACAACACAAGATAAGGTTTTGGGAGGATCTTGAGAGTTTGGTCCAAGACATACCTTTGGGAGATAAGATTTTCTTAGGAAGAGATTTAAATGGCCATGTTGGAAGAAGAAGTGACTGGATATGGAAGTATTCACGGAGGCCATGATTTTGGGGTGATCAATGCCGAGGGTAAAACTATTTTGTACTTTTCTTCAACCTTTGATCTTCTCATCGCAAATACATATTTTAAAAAGAGAGACGAACATCTTATAACCTATAAGAGTGGCATGACAAGCTCTCAAATCGACTTCTTCTTGTTGAGAAGAGTCGACCAAAAATTTTACATTAATTGTAAAATTATCCCGGGAGAGAGTTTGACAACAAACATAGGATGCTCGTCATGAATTTTCACATTGAGCAAAAGTTGAAGAAAAGACATCATACAAAGAACCCAAGGACGAGGTAGTGGCGGATGAAAGGTGAGGAACAAAGAAGCTTCCTAAGACGGGTAGGAAAAGAGGCAAAGTGGGATGGGAATGGAAGCGCGGAAGAGATGTAGAGGGAGATGGCAGAAGTTATTAGAAGAGTAGCAAAAGAAAGTTTTGGTGAATCTAAAGGAATAGGACCAAGAGACAAGGAGTCCTGGTGGTGGAATACAAGTGTACAAGAAAAGATAAAGATAAAAAGGGAGTGCTTTAAAGAGTGGTCTTTATGTCGCAATGCAGATAATTGGAAAAAATATAAGACAGCTAAGAAAGAGACAAAAATGGTTGTAAGTGAAGCAAGAACAAGAGCATATGAGAGTCTCTACCAGTTTTTGGGCACGAAAGAAGGAGAAAAAGGTATATATAGAATCGCAAAGAGCCGTGAAAGAAGAACGAGAGATTTGGATCGGGTTAAGTGCATAAAGGATAAGGATGGAGAGGTGCTGGCTCAAGAGGAGAAGATAAATGAAAGGTGGAAGAGCTACTTCTACAAGTTATTTAATGAAGGACATAAGATTCTTCTGAGCCTTGGTCGGTTATGCACAAGAGAAGAAGATCAAAACTCTGACTACTATCGAAGGATTCGAGACTTCGAGGTAAAAGAGGCTCTAAAGCAGATGAAAAATGGCAGGGCAGTAAGACCTGATAATATCCCAATTGAGGTTTGGAAGGGCCTTGGAGGAAAATGCATCAACTAATTAACCAAGATTTTTAATGAGATTTTAAAATCAAAGAAGATGCCTGATGAGTGGAGAAAGAGCATCTTGGTACCTATCTACAAAAATAAGGAGGATATTCAAAGTTGCAGAAATTATAGAGGGATCATGCTCATGAGCCATACCATGAAGTTATGGAAAGATGTGATAGAACGGAGGTTGAGAAAAGAGACACAAGTAACAGAGAACCAATTTGGATTTATGCCAGGCAGATCAACCACCGAAGCGATATACATGCTAAGAAGGATGATGGAGAGGTATCGTAGTAATAAAAGGGATCTACATATGGTGTTTATTGATTTGGAAAAAGCGTACGATAAGGTGCCAAGGCAGGTCTTATGGAAGGTTTTAGAAAAGAGGAGAGTAACGATCGCATATATTCGTGCAATTAAAGACATGTACGATGGGTCACAACTAGTGTGAAGACTCAAGGTGGTGTGACAAAGAAATTTTCTATTGGTATAGGATTACACCAGGGGATTATCCTTAAGTCCATACCTTTTCATATTAGTCTTACAAGTACTCACAGAGCACATCCAAGAGCCTGTGCCATGGTGCATGCTTTTTACTGATGATATCGTCCTTATGAGAGAGTCAAGGGAAGACCTAAATAAGAAGTTAGACTTATGGAGAGAAGCTATAGAAGTGTATGGTCTGTGCATAAGTTGTAGCAAGACGGAATATATGGAATGTAAGTTTGGTCTGAGAAGGAAAAACGCTAATATAGAGGTGAAGATTAGAGAAAACATCCTATGAAAAGTTAAAAGTTTTAAGTATCTTGGGTGCATCATACAGGATAATGGAGAAATTGAACAGGATGTAAATCATAGGATCCAAGCAGGTTGGTCAAAATGGCAGAGTGCATCTGGTTTTATATGCGACAAAAAAGTGCCTTTAAAACTTAAAGGTAAATTCTATCGCACTGCTATAAGATCAGCTATGCTTTATGGTATGGAGTGTTGGGCGGCCAAAGGGGAGCACGAACATAAGCTGAGTGTGGCAGAGATGAAGATGTTGAGATGGATGAGTGGTCATACACGATTAGATAAAAATAAGGAATGAAGATATAAGGGAGAGAGTTGGAGTAGCATCCATTGTGGAAAAGATGGTAAAATCGTGTCTCAGGTAGTTTGGACATGTGAGAAGAAGACCAACAGAACACCCATTCAGGAGGGTGGATGAGATGGAAGATGGACAAGGGGTGAAAGGCAGATGAAGACCTAAGAAGACAATCTATGAGGTGGTCAAACGAGATCTACATGTAAACGGTCTCTCTGTAGACATGATACATGACATAGCTCAATGGCATCGTTTAATTCATGTAGCCGACCCCACCTAATGGGACAAGGCTTTGTTGTTGTAAGATCAGTTAGCATCAATTATATTTATTTAATATAACTGTATATTTATTGTAGAATATTACGCTTTTATTGTTTTGATTCTTCTAACATCTATATATATATCCTTGTATATTGTATTATTAGAAATTTAGAATACACTCAATAATAGATAACTTTTTTTTCAAATTACTCTCTTCCTCCTAACATGGTATCAAGAATATAGATTTTTTTTCTCCATGAAAAATAGTTCATAGCCTATTTGTTCTCTCTTTTTGTAATTTTTTGTTTCTATTTTTTACTCACCTTTTTGACGTTGTGCTTCATCATTGACCATACTATTGTCTTCGTCTCATCATTACGAGTCCAACGAATCCAAACCCGTCACCGGAAACTCCTTGACACGCCGCGCAACGAATTTTCTTCTCCTTTCCAGACTCATCCAATGTCGTCAGATTGAGCCCCAGATCAATGGCTCAGAAGCTATCCACGTGTCACGACCCGCGATCCCACCAGTCCCCACCTAACCCGCAACTGTACCCATCTGACCCATTCGGTGACCCGAGTTCCGTTGTGTCAGACTGTCAGGCCCACATTTGGACCCGATACGGCCTATTAGTTGACCCGTGTGCTAGCTCGGCTGAGTCAGCGTTGACGTGTTTTTTTCCTCCGTTCAGACGCTGCGATGTATCTTTCATTGAATGATGTGGCACATAGTGGGATCCCTCCTAAAAATTTTTAGTGAACTTTTTTCGATTTTGTCTTCTGTTTTCTCGTTCTTTGCTTCAATCTTGCAGTTTTTTCTCTCTTTTCATTTTTGTATTTGCTATTATGAAAAAATCGGATGTTTTTCAGTCTATTCCTATTATCCTTAATAGCTCTAACTATGCTCATTAGGTTGAAGCCATGAGAGGATTTCTTAAAGGGCGCAAATTGTGGTGCTGCGTGAATGGTGATATTATTTGTCCTGTTAAGCCAACTGTGACTAAAAAATCAAAAGAAGGGACCTCCAAATTCAAAAAGGATGTTGAGAAAGGTTTTACAGAGAAATTGAAAGATTGAGATAGGAAAAATCACCAGATTATCACTTGGTTTCGCAACACCTCTACCCAAGCATTTATTTACGGTTTGGACATTTTGAAATTGCTAAAGAGGTATAGGATCATTTAGCAAAACGTTATACTATTTCTAACATCTCTCATTAGTATCAACTGCTAAAGGAGTTTCATAGTCTTAAGCAAAAACATGGACAAGCAGTTTTTTATTTTCTTGCTCAGATGAATATTCTTTGGGATTAATTGACCTCTTGCGAGCCTATTCTTAAAGATTCAACTAATGCTAAGGCATATGAGGGTTATTGCAACCGAACACGTCTCATATACATTTCCTTATGGCACTTACTGATGACTATGAGCTAGTTAGAGCTTCTCTTCTTTATCAGAATTCTTTTTTTATTCTTGAAGATGCTTTTCCTCGTCTTAAGTCTAAAGAAATACGCCTAGGATTGACTCGCTCTAAGAGTGAAACTGTTTTTGCTGGCACAGACAGAAAGGGTAAATTTTGTCGCAACTATAACCGTTCTAGGCATCGCTTCTCATACTGTCTTTCTATTGAATGTCAAAAACAAAAATGTCACATTGGCTCCAATTATCCAAAACTGTTCTGCCATTATTGCAAGCTCTTAGAACACTTGATTACTACCTGTCCTACTTGCTCACACATTCAGATAAAAACAAGTATCAATCTCGTCCCAACTACTATAAGAATGTGCCTGCTTCTACTGCTGCTGCTGCTACTGAATCCACCAACTCTTCTTCTCTCAACCCACTTTTTGTCTCTCCATCCTACATTGAGTCTCTCCTTAAAAAATTTCTCTCCTTTTCTGATAATACCCCTGCTTCTCTTTCCACTCCTCCAAGTAATTGTAAATGGTATTTTGATTCTAGTTGCTTTAATCATATGTCTCATTTTCGTCATCTTTTCTCATCTTTGTCTACTACTATAAATGCACCTTCTGTCAACACTGCTGATGGTTTCCTCTTGCATGCAACACATAAGGATTTTATTTCACAGTCAAATCTTAATCTTCCTGATACTTATTTTATTCTCAAATTAAACTTTAATCTTATCTTTGTTGGTCAACTTGTTGATCTCGATTTTGATGTCAATTTCTCTATTTCTAGTTGTCGTGTGTAGGATCGTCGGATGGGACAGATCATCAGGAACGAATGTAAGGTCGGAAGATTGTTTGACCTCGAGAATCTTCATGTTCCTTCTGCATCAAATCTCTGTGCTATTTCTTCTCCATCTACACTTTACTTGTGGGATCACCGTCTTGCCCACATTTCTTTAGAAAAATTGTGTCCTCTTATGTTTACGGGTATTTTAGGTCAAGTTAATAATGAGTTCTTTGATTGAATTTTTTGTCAAACTGCAAAACAACTAACTTTATCTTTTCATAATAATTCATCTCTTGCTTGTTCTCCTTTTGATTTTATTCACTCTGATGTTTGGGGTCCCGTTCCTACCGCTTCTATGGGAGGTGCTCGATACTTTGTAGTATTTATTGATGATTATTCATATTTTACTTGAGTTTATTTGATGACTAATCATCATGAGCTGACTCAGCTTTATATTAACTTTGCCACTATGATTAAAATTCAATTTTTCAAGGTCATTAAAATCCTCTGACACGATAATGCTATGCAATATCAAGACACCATACTTTTAAGTTTTCTTGTTGTACGGGGTACTTTATCTGAGTTTTCTTGTAGTGATACCTCTCAACAAAATGGAAGAGTTGAATACAAACACCGTTACATTCTTGACTCTGTTCGTGCGATGCTTATTTCTTCTTCGTGTCCTGAGCGTACTTGGAGTAAAGCTGTTCTCACGACTCACTGTTGTTCATGTTATCAATAGACTTTCCTCTTCTGTACTTGATAACACTACTCCCTTTAAGCATCTTTATCATACTTCTCCATATTACAACTCTCTTTATGTTTTTGGTTGTGTCTGTGTTGTCCTTCTTCAGTCTCATGAACATAATAAACTTGAACCTCGAATTCGCATGTGTTGTTTTTTTGGTTTTGGCATTGAACACAAGGATTATCGTTATTGGGATTCTATCTTTCGGCGTATTCGTATATCTCATTATATTTTATTCTAGGAGCATCACATGTTGTCTAATTTCTCCTTTTTTGAGTCAATTCTCTCTATTCAGTCACCGTTTTTTACTAATTCCAATATTAATCTTTTTTCTAATAATGATACTACATGTTCTATCTTAAGTAAAAAAAGATTAAGAATAAAAGGGTGGTCATGTTGGCTGTTATGGGAGCATGGTTCCAACACATTTACACCAGCACCGGTCCTATCAACAACCTCTTTGCACACCTTGCTAATCATGGCCATACTATTATTTTCGCCGTAAGTTGAACCAATTAAAAAATTCTTGTATAGATATAAGTATAGCTCTTCATATTCAGACATGTTCATCGTAAACATGTCTAGATATGACGTCTTAGATTTGTATTTATATAAGATTTTTTATTTAGATGGAGTAATTTGACTTTCAATTTACAATTATATTTTTGTTTTTGCTGATCTTATTTATGTTTTACTATTTCTCAGGCTTTTACCCTTGTTAAGGAGAATTGTGAATGAAATTATGCAAGTCTGTAATGAGAAATATTGATGAAACATGGTTTTGTAACTAATGTGGCTACTTCTATATCAATGCCATGCACAGATAGATGATTGAATGTACAAATTCTTAATTTGGATTCAAAAAGTAACCACAATTTTTGCATAGATTATAGGACTGCAATTATATCTAAAGTTATTATTCAGCACCACTAAAAAATATAGCATATGCTCACACATGAAAAATGCTTTTAGTCTGTTGTTTGCAAATCATATTGTGATTCCAAAAAAATATTAAAAAAAATTAAAATGAACAATTTTTCATTTACTATATAGCTCAAGACAAAGAATTAACTGCTAAATAGTATCACAATTGATGAATCATGACCATCTTAACAACAATATAATTTATAACAACCTATAACAAACTCCAAAATAAATCATCTTCATGTCATGTATGTGGATACTATCACTAGTCTGCATCACTTTCTAAATTCTCAAAGTTCTCCACCATTTTGTTTGTTTCACTTATGATTTTCCTGCAATGAAAGCCACAAAAGAACAACATAGAGCACATTAATTTTTTTAGTAATAAGAACATGAACCTCTAGGCACTTATTTTTCACATGACAAGAACATAATACAAAAACCATAGGTAGTTCATAATTATGCAATAAACATAATTATGCAAAAACCATAATCTACCTATGGGTGTGTTTGCATTAGCGTTTGAAGTATCAAAAGCTCGTTTAGTTTTCTTGAAAGTTTCACTTTTTTGTTTGGCTGTTTTTTATTTCTCTAAAAGTAAATTTGATTCTGCGCTTGAACCCACGTTTACCAAAAGTTACAATTCTCGCTTTTGCGTTCAACTTTTCACGTTGGACTGAAATTTATTTCTATGTACTAATTGTATGCTTTGTTATTTATACGATGAATTTTGTTGTTTTTTTATAATATTATTTTTCTAATACTCTTTCATGCATATTTTTATTTTTTTATAAAACTCTTATTATTTTTTATTTATATAAATTTTTTTATCGTTATTTTTATTTTTTGTATGAAATATTTTTTTGTTTTGAATTATAATTTTAATTAATCATATTAGAATACTAAAGAGTATTGAGAATACTAAAAAAATATTAAAATTTATTTAAATATCTAAAATAAAATGATAAAATAATTATTTTTACATGTCTTTTTTGTAATTTTTCATTTGAAAGTGATTTTAAATAATGTAATTCAAACAATATTTAATTTATCATAATGCATTTTAAATAAAAAATTACCAAACATAAATCCGTTATTACTAACTCACTTTTAATCAAAATTAATTTTGCAAACTCAATTTTATACAAACTTCCATTTACAAACGAAAATCCAAACACACACATAATAATTTAGCACCGTTTTACCTAATTTCCTTCAAAGGACTTTAGTTTACAACACAATAATTTTTCATATCCTACTTTCTCCCTTCTCTTAAAGTAACAACATGATGATTTTTCATTTGCAATATCCTAAGAAAATTTAGTAACATAATTTAGTAACAAGAAAACCAAAAAAGATTACTGCAAGTATTCCAGGATATTTTACTTCAAAAGCTATTGCTCCAAAGAACTTGTCCATCAATTTGAGTAAAATTTTGATCGTCGAGGCGTTTCCAGGTATTTATTGACTTGACATCTCCCCAAGCTCCTTCCGGCGTCTTCTCCAAGCGAGCTACCACCACTCTTGATCTCCTAGACCATCCAGCCTTTCCATATGCATGGTATCCGAATCCTCCGGCATAACATAGGTTTATGCCGGTTAACTTACCACAGAAGTCATTGAGGTGATCATGGCCGGTGAAAACTGCCTTCACATCTCCGGCTTGGACTAATGTCGCGAAGAAGCCGGAGTTCACCTTAGCAGAACTAATGCCATTGCCATCTGGTTCAAGTTTGACACCTGTGAAGTTTGATTTGTCAAAACTAGCATACTCAGGCAATGGTATATGAAAGTATGCAAGACCAGGAGCAGAGTTTTTCTGAGGCATTGGTCCACTTTTGTATGCTTTCTGCACAAGTAACAAATAAACTGTGTTTAAAATTTAAATCATCTTATTTCGGTTCCAAATAGCTTAAATTTGAAGTGAAATGAGAAACCAAACAGGCATTGTAATGGATAGGTTGCGTTTGTTTAAAAGTACAATATTAAGATAAGAATATAGAGATTCAAAATTATGTTTAACAGATGAGATATAGATACAGTTTTAAAATACTGAATTAATATATTTTATATTATTTTTTATAGAAAGGTAAAAACACTAGCCTAACCTACAGCTTATTATAAAAAAAATTTTTTAATACTAAACCTGACATGTAGCTTGGTAAAAAGTCTAATATATATAATTTTTTTATCAAAATAAAAAATAAAAAATATTTTAAAAAGTTACGTTTTTTTTTAATTATTTACATGCAATATATTACCTTCAATCTTTATGACAATACCTAAACTTTTAAAGTATTAAAAATATAAAAAAAAGTATAATAAAACATGATAAATTTAATAACATTTTAATTATAAAAAATTATTTACAGGCTAACTAGTTTATTAGACTATTTTATGAGTCTAAACTTGACTTATTAACGAAAGGGTAAAGTATTAAATTGGTCTTCTATATTTGGGCGTAATTCTGTTTTAGTCCTAAAGGTTTAAAATATCCTATTTGAATCTAAAAAAGTTTCATTTAGTTTTAATTTAGTCCCACAATGAGATCAAAGTTAAATAATTAACGGAATGTCCTACATGACAGCAGTACAAGAACAACATTGATAATCTGGAGAACAAGTATAAGTTCCAAAGGCACAAAATCAACCGTAGATGCATCAATACATTTATTTATTATTCTCCTTAGTTCTATAGAAAATATTTCATTTAAATTGTAAGAAGAATGATAAATAAATGTATTGATGTATCCACGGTTGATTTTGTATCTCTGAAGCTTGTATTTGTTCTACAGATTATCGATCTTGTTATTATACTGCTGTCATGTAAGACATTCCGTTAATTATTTAACTTTGACTCATGGTAGGACTACATTAAAACTAAATAAAACTTTTTTAGATTCAAATAGGACACTTTAAATCTTAAAAACTAAAATAGAATTACGTCTAAACGTAGAATACCAATTTAATACTTTATACATAACAAAATTATGACCGGCCAGGCTAGGTGTCCTATTTCCACCCCTAAAAGGATACAGAAATACTATTAATTATTAAATACACAATTTATTTTTTTTATATTATTTTTATTAATTTTTTATGGTTATATTTTGTGTCTTATCTTTTTTTTTTTAAAATTTTGTCTGTAGAAAAAATAGAGTAATTTGTACTTTCATAATTTATTATTTTTTATATTTAATTAATACCAAACAAAATATAAAAATATTAATTTTTGTATCTTATTTTTAGTATTCAATTTTTTCTTGTTTTCAAAACCAAACCTAGCCTATATATAAAACGGTACCTGGAGCTTTTCGGATGTTCGTTGGAACCAGAGTTGCTGTGATGGCTTGATCCAATCATAACCAGAAATTGAAGGAACCTTAGAATAATCTCCACTATCAATGAAGTAAAGATTGAGCACTGATTTATTTTCAAAATCAGTGCCTTCAACTCCTCCAACTTCTAAGTTATAGTTTCCAAAACCATCAATGGTGTGAACTTCTGAAGGGTTGAATTGAGACAATGTGTTCTTCATACCAACAATGTATTTCATCACTCCTTCCCTAGACAAGGATCCTTCTTGGTCATGATTTCCCAAAACAGCTACCCAAGGAATGTTTGACGCAATTGCAGGAGCAAATGCAGCATCCATTGATTTCGCCGAATCCGAGGAATCACGACCATAGATATTATCACCTGCCACATCACAATAAAAATTTGCACCTTAAGTTATCTTATACCATCTTTGTTCTGTTGTATCATGGTAGAGAAAATCAAGATTTTACGTAAAATCGAAAGAGTAAATTAAATACATAAAATGTGAAATCGTAATCAAATTTAATCATAAAATTTGTCGGACTTATTAGAAATTTTGTAAAATCGGCAGATTCATTTAAAATTATAATATCAAAATATTTTTAGGAGTTAAATTGAAATTTTAGGTACGTTATATCTATCACCGTCATTCATTCGTATCAATGTATCTAGATACAAATTATAACTTGTTTAGCCATGCAAACTAAAAACCAATATGTATATACACACTCCATACTCTTTGTTTTTTATTAGTAAATGTTGGGGTGTGAACTATTTTTTTTACCAAAACTAGAAACCTTAAATCAATATGTTCTTTAAAAGTATTTTAACAAATTCATTCAAATTTTGAGCGATTTGGGTTAAAATGAAAATTTACTCAAAAATAAAAGTTAAACAGTAAGATATCTATAATAATTAGAAAGAAATGACATGAAAATCTAAAGACATAACAAGAACTGAATAGTGAACACTATATATATACTATACAATACCAGTGAAGACAATGAGATTAGGCTTCTCAGCAAGGATCATTCTTTGAACAAAAGAAGTGGTGTTGAGATCAGAACAAGAACCATTCTGTGAAGGTAACACATTCAAGCAGAGTGTGGACTTTCCATTAGCATAGTGCATGTCTGCAACCTGAAGAATCTTGAATTCTCCATTTTTGTCAAACCTCAGCTTCTGGTTCTGAGGGTTTTCATGTTTTTCCCCAAACACACAAATAGGACTAAAACTGAACAATAACGCCACCAAAACCAGAACCATGAAGCCAAACCCCATCTCAATATTGGTGCCAAAAACACTTCTTTTACTCAAAACCATTACTATTTTGGTGATTTGAGTCCCCAACACAATTCAAAATCTGAACTTTTCACCTTCTACTATGGATGATTGGATGCTGAATTATATAAACACATACACACATATAGAGAGAACAAAAGAGAGTTCAGAAAACTCTTTAGCTAATATCCTTTTTTTGGGTTAATAAATGATGATCATTGACTCAAATTTCATTGCTTTGTTCTCTAGGAATAAGGATGAGGAAAAATAAATAATTGAAAATCACACTATATGAATGGAAACTTTGAAAGTATGATGTTATGTATGGACACTTGGCAATGATGTCTTTGAAGTATCTCACACGCTCTCATTTTATAGCATAATAATAATAATAATAATCAACTACCTCCACAAGTATATGGAATTATGGATCCTCTGAGTCTTCTCAACCATTGACTTGTGCTGTTTCTTAGAAGAACTTGATGTAATTTAATACATCTAATGTAAATTTTGGTTTGCAGGTAAATTTATTTCCGTATACTTTTAAGGAAAAGTCTAGAAGGCCAACAACTTTGTTAAATTTTGGCCAGCATGTAACCAGCAAAGAAAAGTGGGCCATTGGATGAAACCTCACACCAATCTTACACTATTAAAACCATTCTTGATGGCTATTTGATGGCTACAAATCACAAAAATTGCTGCCCCCTAACATTCCTCTACTTTTAAAGCTAATGAATAACTGTTGTAGCAAATTAAATTCTAAATCCACGGCAAAATTTGTAGCTAATCTTTGCACCAAATTTCTTAAGTCACACAATTATAAGTAACTTTTATAGAAAATTTCGCAAATTAATCCGTAGCAAATTTTGCACATAGTAATGAAATTGGCAAATAAAATTAGAGAAAATGATAAATAAGTCATTGACCTTTTGATCCGCAGACATTTAAGTTCTCGAGGATTTAAAAATACATTTACGTCCCTGACCTTTTCAAAACCTAGACATATTGATCTTTCATGTTCACTTGGGTCTGTCAGACCCAAATAAAAAATCAAACGTGTCTTCCGCTGTACTGACTTAGTTGATATGGATGCACACGTGAGAGAGTTTTTAAAATTGAACAAATTAAATTTAGAGATCGATGCGTCCAAATTTTAAAAAAAAAATCAGGGACTTAAATATATTTTTAAATCTTTAAAGACTTAAATATTCGCAGACCAAAAAGTTAGGAATTAATTTATCATTTTCTCATAAAATTATTCACAGATTAATTTTGTAGGTAATTTGTTTTCTTTTTTTATTTATTATAGTTAATTTGATAAATCTATATAGATTTCTACTTTCTTATAATTTGGATACGTTATTTAAGAATTAATCTATTAGGTACATGATTACATAATTATAATTCATTTATATCTAATTGAATATAATTAAAGAAAAAATCTCTAGCAAATACAAAGTACATACCATGATTCTTTTGTCTATCAATAACTATTTGCATTACACAATAAATATGAAAAAATAGTCCATTATCCCAGTAATAACAAACTAAATTAGTATTTACAGTGAATCTCTAAAATATAAAAATATCAATAATCAACATTTAATTAAATAAATGAATAAAACAATGTTAGAATTATTTTGTCAATAAACTGAAATTAACACAGCCAAGTATAATAAGAAATTGCTTTTCTTTTTTCCTTTTCCATCACTTCCAAAGTTCCAATTTGTTTATCACTAAAAAAAATGCTAAGTATAGTCGAATTTAGCGTCGTAGAATATCCCCAATTTTACTGATGGATTTACGATTCCAACGGTAAAATCACTAGTAATAATTAAAGAAAAAACAAAAAACATTAGCGCATCCTTTAGGATCGGATTTATTGGCGGAAAAAATCCGACGATAAACTCACTTAGTGAAACACATCGTTTTAGCAACTCGCAATAGTTACTGTCAGATTTTTCTTATAGTAAAACCGATGGTAACTGTGTTGTAAATTTGAAGCGCGAACCCTCTTTTCCTCATTCGAATTTGTCTCTCTTCTCTCTCTAACTCTCTCACCTTCTATTCTCTCTCTACCCCTCTCATCTCCCCGGCAGCTCCCTCCTCTCTGGGAGCCACTCCTCGTCGTTTTTGTCGTCACCGTTGTAATTGTCGGATTCTGAACGAGGTTCTACCGCTGCTGTCGCCACCGCCAACGCCGTTGCCGTCTATGCCGCTTCTTCTTCTCAGTTCTGATGTTCTTCTTCAGATAATGCTTCTGAACTTATGGTTTTCTAAAATTCTGATATGTTGAAATAATTTATAAGGTTTATTTGCTATTTTAAGACTTCTTATTATTGTTGATTATTTAATTCTGAACTTAAGGTACTGAACTTGTTTAGTTTTAATTTTAATTAAAACATGTTTTGATTTGTGTTCTTTATTTAGTTATGAACTTAGGGTATTAAACTTGTTTTAAACTTAGGATTTTCTAAAATTCTGAACTTAAGGTACTAAACTTGTTTAGTTTCAATTTTAATTAGAACATGTTCTGATTTGTGTTCCTTATTTAGTTCTGATTTGTTCCGATTCTAATTATTAAAACATGTTTTGATTATTGTTGATTTGTTCTGAACTGGTTATTATAATTTTTATAAGATTGTTTTGTTGTTCTGAATTTCTGATTATTGTTGATTTGTTCTCTTTGTTTAGTTTTGATTAAAGACTTCGATAATAAGTCATATTAATTTTCAATATGTTTTAAGAGTAAAAATGACAGTAAATTCATAGAAAATCAAATATGAGATCATTTTAAATGACTTATAGATGACTTTTTATTTGCATACGGACAAAATTATACATGTAGTAATATATATTACTAAATGTTTGTGAAGTTGAAATGTGTACTTACCTCTTTTGTTTTATTTGATTTCAACGAGTAATGTATTTCTTTAACTAAATTTAACGTAGTTTATTTTGATTACACATTTTGAATTATGTAAATATGTTTAGCACATTTTTAATTGGTATGCTCTTTGCAGATATGACGACAGATAGAGGTGTTGTGGATCAGCCTAGTGGTCGTGGTAGAGGAAGGGTTTCTGCCGGTACCCCTGAAAATTCTAGATCCTCTCCCTCCACTCCGACTACCCTGGTGACGTCACAGATTGCGGGTGCATCAAACCAGCCGTTCATCATGGTCCCTAACCCTAACTACGTCCCTGCGTCTACGGTAATGACGCCACCTCCATCCACTCAGCAGCCCACTGTCTCGGTGACGCCGCTTCTAGCGATGGACATTGCAACGCCGGAATCCTCTCACGAAAGCCAACCAACTGATGCCCCTCCACCACCTCCCATTGTATGGATGATGATTGAGCCTGATGACGGGACGATGTAAGTACTACTTTAAGTCTTTTATATGCTGAAAGTGTTTGATAACTCGTGATTAGTGATTCTTGATTATTGATTCTAGTTTTAGTGAATTTAGGGTTGTAGGTTTGAATTGCTGAAATTATTTGATATATCGTTATTACTGGTTCTTGATAGTTGATTCTAGTTTTAGTGGATTTAGAATTATAGGATTGAATTGCTAAAAGTGTTTGATATATCCTGATTATTGATTCTAGTTTAGTGAATTTATGGATGTTACTTCTTGATTATTGACTGTTGTTCATTGATTGTTGACAATTGGTGCTGTTTAATTGTTGATGGATAGAATTTGTAGCGCATTCCAGTTATAAATAAAACTTTGTCAAAATTTCTAAAAAAAACCTCTATATATTATGGTTATTTGCTTCTGAAGTTTTAATTTATATTGCCATATTAGTTTATTTGTGGATTGTTGATAGGTTTGCGCCAAACAACAACGCATATACTCAGGAGATGACCAACGTTATCAAGCTGATGTACAATCATCCACGATTGAACTACAAGAAAATTCCTTTTGAGACCAAAGAGCGATGGTTTTAGAAGTGGATGGTAAAAGCTTAATATAGTTAAACCTTCTTAGCTAGTTTATATCTTCTATTTTGTTTAATACAATATATTTTGATTTAAAGTTTTTTTTGTGCAGCTTAACTTTATATGGGACAAGAAGCACGATGCCCTCATCAAAAGATATACGACATCAAATGAGTAGGCAGCTGCAACAGATACTAGTGACAATAGTATTGTTGGTGGGACACAGACATCACTACCTTCTCCATCGTCTCAGCAAGATCACGGAAATGATGACGACGACGACGACTACCAAAATCTTTAGTGATTAGGGTTTTGGTTTACTGTTTTCATTGTATTTATTTAATTTATTTAACTTTTAATTTATTTAAACATTTAATATTATATAATTAATTTTTATTATTTATAATTTAATTATTAATAGTGTGAAAAATAAATTGAAATAAAAATAAAAATTAAAAAAATTACGTCACAATACTAAAACCCTTAGGTAGCGTTGGTGGAGAGACAGAGACGAAAAGACTGAAACTGAGAGACAGAGACTAAGAGACAGAAATTGAAATAAATCTCAGTATTCTGTTTGGTGCAAAATGGAAGACAGAAATTGAAACAAGAATAAAACTCTAATTTAATTTGCACAAAGGGTAAAATTGGAATTAATTAGTTGAAATGATGGTATTTTAGGTATAAAATGTTATTAAACTTTCAGTCTCTATCTCTAAAAATTTTAGTCCCCTGTGTCCCTAATTTTTGAAGGTACTAAAATACTGAAATTGTAGAGACAGAGACAGAAATTTTAATACCAGTCTCTGAACCAATAAACATAATATTGAATCTCAATTTGTCAGTCTCTATCTCAGTACCTCAAAACAAACGCTACCTTAATGTGCCAGAAAATTCTCCAAGTCTTTCTGATTAATAACATAGGTCTTACCGAGTTTGATCGGTTTTGACCGGTTCACTCTGGGTTTGACCGATTCGCATCAGTTCATTACCTTATCCGGTCAGATCATCAGATCGAACCGATTTAAGGTCCGGTTTACCAGTTTTCTAGTTGAACCGACTGATCCGGTCCGATTTTACTAACAGTGTAAAAAAGTAAACAATAAATACCAAAAAGAAAATAATAGAAAACTAAACAATTGAAGAAAGTTATATGCAAGTGTGTTGTGAATAGGAATACGTGTAGATGGTGGACCAATATTTCCCAGCTGAGAAAATTGTTCGCAATTTCCAAAATCTAGAAGGGGACCAATTATTCCATGGAAAAAGAATTGGAAAATGGAAAAGTATAGGAGAACAATAATCTTAGTAAACAATATAAACAATGGAGTTACAAATATAAATTATTCATAAATTTAATTAATGATGTAATTAATTTAATTATACTAATAACCATTTTTCAAAATTTAAAATATCAGATTTTTGAAACCAACCTGAAAACTAGAACACGTATCATATCCTCACCATATCTCCTCTCTCTTGCTTCCCAACAAAGAAGGCTCACTTTTCAGCCCACCCACAACTCACGCTGCCCTCCATGTTCCAACGTCCGGTAGCCTTCCAAGTGGAGAAAAAAATTTTTTTCACTACACTCGTCAACCCGTGCACTGTGCAGCCCGGCGTAGGTCACCGTGATCACGCCCTGTGCAGCCCCTGCAGCCCAAGGCCTCCACCATTGCAGTCCCTGCAGCCCAAGGTCTCCACCTATCACAACCATTTTAATGAAGCACAATTCCGTTGAACCGAGTTGTCTCGTGCCAATTTCTTTTACCGGTGATTTGTTCGACGGAGAAAGTGAACAATTGGACAAGGTAAACAATGTATCTTGTTTCTTTTAGACGTATGTTTATTTTCATATAAATTAGATAGTTATTAAAAGCTCAATATTCTTAATCCATTATGATATTTTGCTACAAACGGAACAATTTGGATGGTGTTCTTGTTCATTCATGTGGTTATTAGTTAAAGTGTAATATATAAGTGGATGATCCGGTGAAAGGATTAGTTTGAATTTTTCTACCTAAAAAGAGAAAACAATTACATTTTTAGAATGGTGGAATGTTATAATACAATGTACTAATTAGTTGTTACTACTTACTAGTTACAGATTGGGTTCTTGTTAAGTTTTTATAACTAGTTTAAATGAACCATGTGAAAAGTTCTAAAGAAGATGAAGTTAGAAATTTATTTACTGGATATGATGAATTGTTACAATACCTCTTTAATAGGTTACCCTGACATGTTTTGAATATATGTATAGTGTTAAATATGAAAATTTTGCAATCAAATGGATCAAAAGTACTTTTACTTATAAATATAGTCTTTGCACGGTTAGATTCAACGCCAAAAGTACTTTTACTTATATCCATTCCAATCAAATGGATCAAAATGCAAGTGGACATGTGAGGATGAAGTAAAATACACTTTTAGCTAATACTAAAAAAAAGTAAATTTATCCCAAATTATACTTACAATTTTTTCGTAAAATAAACCAACAGGATTCCAATTCAAGCCTATCTCTTCTTTATCAAATATTCATAATCAGAGTATTTAACCGTTTCTAAATTTTGACAGCCTCTTAGGTTAGGTTTTGGAATGAAAAAAAAAATTTAAACATCATCAACCAAGTTACAAATACCTGGGAAAAATTTTCAACCATACGTTAATGAATAAATTGACCATCCTATCTAGATTCATTAAACAACTCACAAAGCAACATATTCATAGCACGTGCCTCAGACGAATTGCTGACTTACTAATAACCGGAGGCAAAACAAAGCCAAATACAGTAACTCGTTAAAATACAAGACGCGAAAACCCGGATGCTCATAAACATGTACGTATCATTATTTCTTCCCACTACATTACGTTCACAAACAAAAGGATAAGTCAAACAGATCCAGGAATTTCCGAAAGCAACAAAACCCTTCTAAGAAGCCAGAACATAAAAGTTACTATGAACATCTAAACATTTAATATACGGTTATCGGTTCTCTGACCTTCAATCTGGGAAGAGAAACACACCCCACGCTTCTCTTGTTGCACCCGGTAATGACTCCAACCAAGGCGAACATGCAACGGCTACAACCTAGGGAGACTGCGGTTAAAGGCCAACGCCGGGGGTTTCTGGGTGACTTCCACTCGACGGGGCCAGGGATTCTCCTCTCCTGCTGGTGGTCTTCGCAATGGAGGCGCTGGCGGATGCTCGGTACGGCGATTGGCAGGATGAACTACGGGTAGCAGCAAAAAATGAGCGGCTAATGGGGGAAGCTCCTCCTTCGTCAATGCCGTTCGAAATAGCGGGGAGGGAAGGCTAACGTTTCCTTTCCTGAAGGGTGTTCGAAAGTTAGGGAAGGGGAAAGGTTTTGACTGTTGGGTCAAAGAAAGGAGGAGTGGATGGGATGATTACAATGGTATTAATTAAGATAATTAAAATTAGGATTTAAGAAATGGAGTGTTTATGAGTATACCTATGTTATTAATCTAATTGGGCTAATTATTAAGGGAGATGCTAGGGGGACAGTGACTTTGGTGAACAATATGAACAACGGGACTTTGGTGAACAATATGAACAACGGGCCTTAATAATTAGCCCAATTAGATTAATAACATAGGTATACTCATAAACACTCCATTTCTTAAATCCTAATTTTAATTATCTTAATTAATACCATTGTAATCATCCCATCCACTCCCCCTTTCTTTGACCCAACAGTCAAAACCTTTCCCCTTCCCTAACTTTCGAACACCCTTCAGGAAAGGAAACGTTAGCCTTCCCTCCCCGCTATTTCGAATGGCATTGACGAAGGAGGAGCTTCCCCCATTAGCCGCTCATTTTTTGCTGCTACCCGTAGTTCATCGTGCCAATCGCCGTACCGAGCATCCGCCAGCGCCTCCATTGCAAAGACCACCAGCAGCAGAGGAGAATCCCTGGCCCCGTCGAGTGGAAGTCACCCAGAAACCCCCAGCGTTGGCTTTTAACCGCAGTCTCCCTAGGTTGTAGCCGTTGCATGTTCGCCTTGGTTGGAGTCATTACCGGGTGCAACAAGAGAAGCCGTGAGGTGTGTTTCTCTTCCCAGATTGAAGGTCAGAGAACCGATAACCGTATATTGAATGTTTAGATGTTCATAGTAACTTTTATGTTCTGGCTGCTTAGAAGGGTTTTGTTGCTTTCGAAAATTCCTAGGTCTGTTTGACTTATCCTTTTGTTTGTGAACGTAATGTAGTGAGAAGAAATAATGATACGTACATGTTTATGAGCATCCGGGTTTTCGCGTCTTGTATTTTAACGAGTTACTGTATTTGGCTTTGTTTTACCTCCGGTTATTAGTAAGTCAGCAATTCATCTGAGGCACGTGCTATGAATATGTTGCTTTGTGAGTTGTTTAATGAATCTAGATAGGATGGTCAATTTATTCATTAACGTATGGTTGAAAATTTTTCCCAGGTGTTTGTAACTTGGTTGATGATGTTAAAATTTTTTTTTTCATTCCAAAACCTAACCTAAAAGGCTGTCAAAATTTAGAAACGGTTAAATACTCTAATTATGAATATTTGATAAAGAAGAGATAGGCCTGAATTGGAATCCTGTTGGTTTATTTTACGAAAAAATTGTAAGTATAATTTGGGATAAATTTACTTTTTTCTAGTATTAGCTAAAAGTGTATTTTACTTCATCCTCACATGTCCACTTGCATTTTGATCCATTTGATTGGAATGAATATAAGTAAAAGTACTTTTGGCGTTGAATCTAATCGTGCAAAGACTATATTTATAAGTAAAAATACTTTTGATCCATTTGATTGCAAAATTTTCATATTTAACACTATACATATATTTAAAACATGTTAGGGTGACCTATTAAAGAGGTATTGTAACAATTCATCATATCCAGTAAATAAATTTCTAATTTCATTTCTTTAGAACTTTTCACATGGTTCATTGAAACTAGTTATAAAAACTTAACAAGAACCCAATCTGTAACTAGTAAGTAGTAACAACTAACTAGTACATTGTATTATAACATTCCACCATTCTAAAAATGTAATTGTTTTCTCTTTTTAGGTAGAAAAAATTCAAACTAATCCTTTCACCGGATCATCCACTTATATATTACACTTTAACTAATAACCACATGAATGAACAAGAACACCATCCAAATTGTTCCGCTTGTAACAAAATATCATAATGGATTAAGAATATTGAGCTTTTAATAACTATCTAATTTATATGAAAATAAACATACGTCTAAAAGAAACAAGATACATTGTTTATCTTGTCCAAGTGTTCACTTTTTTCGTCGAACGAATCACCGGTAAAAGAAACTGGCAGGAGACAACTCGGTTCAACGGAATTGTGCTCCATTAAAATGGTTGTGATAGGTGGAGACCTTGAGCTGCAGGGACTGCAATGGTGGAGCCCTTGGGCTGCAGGGGCTGCACAGGGCGTGATCACGGTGACCTACGCCGGGCTGCACGGTGCACGGGTTGACGGGTGTAGTGAAAAAAAAATTTTCTCCACTTGGGGGCTGCCGGACGTTGGAATAGGAAGGGCAGCGTGGGTTGTGGGTGGGCTGGAAAGTGAGCCTTCTTTGTTGGGAAGCAAGAGAGAGGAGATATGGTGAGGATATGAAACGTGTGCTAGTTCCCAGGTTGATTTCAAAAATCTGATATTTTAAATTTTGAAAAATGATTATTAATACAATTAAATTAATTACATCATTAATTAAATTTATAAATAATTTACATTTGTAACCCCATTGTTCACTAGGATTATTGTTCTCCTATACTTTTCCTAAAAAATAACAGATTAACTACATATTTTACTGCAAATTTTGGTTTGCAGGTAATTTTATTTTCTGTTACTTCTAAAGCTAATGAATAACTGTTGTAGCAAATTAAATTTCAATTCCATAGCAAAATTTGGTGCACCAAATTTCACATACAAAACTCACAACAAAAATTATAAGTAACTTTTATAGAAAATTTTGCAAATTAATCCGTAGCGAAATTTGCAGATAATATTAGTAATGAAATTCGCAAATAAAACTATCCATAGATTAATCTGTACGTAATTTGTTTTCTTTTTTATTTATTAGGGTTAATTTGATAAATCTATATACATATTAAAAACGGTTTTTTTAGGATTTTTTTTTTATAATTTAGATATGTTATTCAAGAATAATTCTATTAGGTATAAAATTACACAATTATAATTCATTATTTACATCTAATTGAATTTAATTAAGAAAATATGGAGCCAATTATGGAGTGAGTTTCAACATCTAATAGATTTAGATATGACTCTAGTCAATTAATTTAGTTTTATCTCTTTTTTTTTTCTTTTTTTTCTATTTAGTCACAAAAAAAAATAATTAAAAAAAAATCTCTAACAAATATAAAGTACATACCATTATTTTTCTGTCTATCGATAACTATGTCCATTGCACAATAAATATAAAAAAGTAATCCATTTTCCCAACAGTAACAAGCTAAATTAGTATTTACAATGAATTTTTAAAATATAAAAAATATCAATAATCAACATTCAATTAAATAAATCAGTAAAATAGTGTTAGAATTATTTTGTCAATAAACTGAAATTAACATTGCCAAGTCTAATGAAAAATTACTTTTTTTTTTCTTTTCCATCACTTCCAATTCGTTTATGATTAATTTCATATAATCCATTTTTTTTTTTAAATAACGATCTAAATATCATTTAGAATCTAAAATACATTATTGATAAATGAGTAAATAGAGCAATACATATGATCTTAAAATGTTAGAATATATTAGCAAGATAATTAGTAAATAGATGCATATAATTATTTTTTGTTTTAGTTGCTAATTCGGTCGTTAAGTTATAAGATAGTGACACTGATTCACTACAAGAAAAGAGAGCTATTTTAACATGATTTTTTTAACAGCTATAGTTAAGTGTAAAAATTAATATATATTTTTGACAAATATCACAAATATCAAATTTTCTATGTTTTTTTGATGAATAATTTGATTGTAGAAAATTATTCCTCAATTTTGACACTCATTTGTTTTCAACTTACTCCATTATTTCTTTTTTTCGTTGAGCTCCGTCAATTTTGGCATCACACTACTTTCAGTTTGGGATCATACTACTACTCATTATTCATTTTCAAAATCTCAATTTATTCTTCAGTTTCAAGATTTCATCTCATTCTTTGTTAAAAATTTTTGTTGAAAATTTTTTATGGTCAATAAGTGTTAAAATAAATAGTATTTTTGACGGTTAATAAGTATCACAAAAAATATATTCTCAAATTTTTTTAACAAATTATTTTTGACGGTCAATATTTATCAAAATAAGATTTAAACTTTTTTTTACAATTACTTATATCAAAACTTTTATTAACATATTTTCATAGTTAAAATAATGTCAAAATTTATTTTTTTGACGAATTTTAATTTTTTTGACACATAATAATCCTAAAAAATTGTCTATATTATTGTAGTGATTTTAACGACTAACTTTATTTTAATCCTAAATAAATTTATTAATCGATAACAGTCGCTAAAATCGGTTACTGAATAAAATCTAGTGAACAATTAGCGATCACTTTTAATTTGGTCCTACAAAAATTATATTATTATTATTATTATTATCAACTACCTCCACAAGTATATGGATCCTCTGAGTTACCATTTGGCTTGTGTTTCTTAGAAGTTGATATAATTTAATACATCTAATGATATATATTCATCTACCTCTACCATATCTACATACTTCCAAAAATATATTTAATAAAAAAAAGACACCCTGGTTTGTAACCTAAAACATATTTAATATTATTAAAAAAATATTTTTTAAAAATTATTAGAAATATTCTTAAAACACGTATTTAATATATTTTTAAGAATATGTAATCTTTTCCATACACAATATCACAATGAATGTACTTAGTACTATCTTCTATGACAGAAATTCATTCACTGTTTGGTTTTCAAATTGTAATCAAGCCGTTTACAAACTTTATTTAAGAATTTATTATTAACTATTAAATTATTATATACATCAAATAATATTTAAACTCTGTATTAATCATTCCGTTAACACAAGTTGGTTTTAAGTCAACATGATTCATGAGTCTTCTGAGAAATTGAGTATAGACTCCATTGAGTGAGTTGAAGCATTTGGGCCACACTTGACATGTTAATGTTACTGGAAGAGTTTTAAGTGTACCGAAAATTTTATTTTAACCGTTGATCTGAATTATAAAAAATATATATAATATATATTAATTAAAATCAATAGTTAAAACAATTGAAATAGCGGTGTTTTCGGTACATTTAAAATTTTTCTAATGTTATTTATAATTTTATACTGAATTTATTGTCTATCTTTGGTTTGAATTGAATTAGTCTTTGTGGAATATCCTGTCCTCACTATTTGCTTTTTGTGAGTATAACCTACGCGGCTACGCAACCGTTAATTATATTGTTGACCAATGACCATGAATATAGTTTGAATCAGTTGCCTATTAATTAATAACTAAATTAAGATCATAACTAAATTAATAACTTCTATGATATAGTTATTAATTTAGTTATGATCTTAATTATCATGTCTTACATTCTATATTCATAGAATTATTATATACCTCTTAAACACTTATTGAATAGTGTAATAATTATATACAGTTGATATACAATTAATTTTTTATGGAATCCAATTTTAAGATTTGAACTCATCATTACCGTAATTTAAATATATAAATGAAATTATTAAGCAATAAGAATATAATACATAATGAAATAAAAATACAATTGACATGGTTGTTATATGTCATTATTGTATAGAACATATATTGAGGTTTGAATATAACTAATAAATCAGTAAATATTAGTTGCACAAAATATAAATGTAAAGTATGTTGAATAAAAAAATATAATTTTACGTGTAAATAGAGAACTTTAAAAAAGTAAGCAAAATTGATAAGTGAGTTTATGCTCGAATTGATTGAAAATCGAGATTGTTCTCGAATTGATTGAAAGCCGAGTTTGTTTTTGGATTGGTTGATTGCTCGATTATAAGATGTGAAATATTATGATAGATAAAAGTGAAGCAATTTGAAGGTATAAAATACAAACCTTATAAAAAGTTACGATAGATTAAAATTTGATAAGAGGTATTAAATAAAATCTTACACAAAATTGTTGAGATTGGTTCAAAAATTTGAATGTAAATCAAGTTTTATGAACCTAAAGGGAGTAGGAATTATTTTACTCGTCCCCACAGACGGCGCCAATTGTTTTTGCTGAGATTGGCCGGTGTATAACTCGTCTGCCGGAGAATGCTTGTAAGCTCTCTGTCCAGATGAAGTATACGTCAGCAATGAAAGAACAAGGGGGTGGGTACCTGCAAAAGACACTCCGACGCTCAAGTCAGTAAGTGTTTAAGAGGTATATAATAATTCTATGAATATAGAATGTAAGACATGAATTGAAAGTTATCATGTGTTATGTTGTGTTTATAATAATTCTATGAATATAGAATGTATTATTGAGATTAAATATAGAAGGTTCTTTTTATAGGCATAAGATTGATGAATAGAATTGATGTTATGACCGTTTGGTCATTAAGATAGAAATGATAGTCATTAAGTCGGTAATGAATGTGTCAGTTACAAGCAAAAGAATGAATGATAGTTAACGCCGAGTTATAACTCATAATGCATAATAAAGACTGAATTATAAGGTGACAGATCAAAAAATAAAAACTATGATCATCAATTAAATTTTTAAAATAGTTGTGCAAAAAAAAATTAGCAAATAGAAAGAGTGAAGAAGAAGAAAGAGAAAGAGGTATGAGATTATATGTGAATGGAAATAAAGAAAATGTATGAAATGAATGTTAATTTTTATAGTATATATAAGGAGTGAATATGAAATGAGAGAATGGATTATATTTTAATTCAAATTATAACTATTAAAAAAATTAACAATAACATTGAAAGCATACAATAACCTGTATAAAAGTAAAGAGTAAAAATATGAAAAGTTAAGATTAAATACTAATTTTACCATAAAAATAATAAAAAATAAGAAGTAATAGACTTTATACGATAGAATGAAACAAATTTTATAACTCAATTATAACTATTAAAAAAATATAATATTAAAAAAGAATTCTATAATATGATATAAAGATAGAAGGTTATGAGGAAATAAAAATACAATAAGAATCATATAACATAATGTAAAAATAAAAGGTTATGTCACTGTTAAAAGGTGAGCGAAGCAGAGAGAGAACACACGAATATAAGGAATTGAGAGAAGAAATAGAATTGACATAAACTCATTCTAGAGTGAAAGAACTCAACTAACTATCGCTATAGCAACGAGCTTATATAGTGCTAATTCAATTCTAACTAACTACTTCCAGATGGCAATAATAATAACAAATTTAGTAACTAATCTACTTAAGTTATATTCTGCTGTGTTGCTGCATTATATGTATACGAGTCTGCACAAGGTTCTCTATCAAGTAACACCCTCCCTCAAGTTGGGAGTGTAGATGTCCAACAGTCCTAACTTACAGTGAAGTGTTGAGAAAACAGCAGGGGACAACGGGCTTTGTCAACAAGTCAGCTACTTGTTCTTTGGTCGGGATAGGCATCAAATGAATAAATCCTTCCATGAACTTGTCGCGTACCACATAGCAATCCACCTCAATATGCTTGGTTCTTTCGTGAAAAACTGGGTTGGATGCAATGTGAATGGCTGATTGGCTATCACAAAAGATGCTGATAGGTTTAGTTAGAGGCATTCCAAGGTCCTTCATCAAGTATCCTAGCCAGATAGCCTCTTTGGTGGCTGTAGCTAAGGCTCTATATTCAACCTCAGAGGAGCTGCATGAAACAGTATTCTGCTTCTTGCTTTTCCAAGAGATTAAAGCTGGCCCAAGATAAAAACAATAGGCAGAAGTTGAATGTCGTGTGTCTGGACAAGCTGCCCAGTCAGAATCAGAGAAGCCTGTGATGCATAAATCAGTAGAAGTGGGAAAGAACAATCCTTGAGCAGGTGCAGATTTCAGGTATCGCAAGATTCGATGAGCAGCGTGTAGATGCAAGTTTGTTGGTTTGTATAAGTACTGGCTAAGCCGACCAATGGCATAGCTAATGTCTGGTCGTGTGTTGGTCAAATATAACAATTTACCAACTATCTTCCGATATTCAGTTGAATCGGGCAGAGGAGTTTCACTATCCTTGCTCAACTTCATACTATAATATATAGGTGTAGAGATTGGTTTACAATCGGCAAAGCCATAGTCAGTAAGCATGTCCACAACATACTTCCTCTGGTACAACGCGATTCCTTTATCTGAACGCGCTACTTCCAATTCAAGGAAAAATTTCAAGTTCCCAATATCATTGATTTTGAACCGATCATCAAAGACACTTTTGATTTTGTTGATCTGAAGAATGTCATCTCCGGCCAGTACTAAATCGTCCACATAAACTAAGACTGCAGTAAAACCAGTTTCACATTGTTTGGTGAAGAGGCTATAATCAGAATGGCACTGCTTGTAGCCAAGCTCTAATAAAATAGATTTGAGCTTGTTATTCCATGGTCTATTGGCCTACTTGAGTCCATAGAGCGACTTCTCTAGCTTGCACACTTGTCCCTTGCCAATATTCAGCCCTAGTGGAGCAACCATATACACCTCTGCATCAAGATCTCCATGAAGGAACGCAGTATTCACATCTATTTGCTTCAACTACCAGTTTTTTGCTGCTGCCAATCCATGTACCATTCGAAGGCTTGTGAGTTTTAAGACTGGACTAAAGGTGTCTTTGTAATCAATGCCAGGGACTTGTATGTAGCCCTTGGCAACAAGACGTGCCTTATGACGTTTTACAGATCCATCAGGGTTGTATTTCACCTTGAAAATCCATTTGCATCCTATAGCTTTCTTCCCAGGTGGCAAAGAGGTGATCTTCCAAGTCTTGCTTTCATCAAGTGAATCAAGTTCATATTTAATATCCTTTTTCCAACAAGGTTGAGACATAGCCTCCTCATAGTGCTTGCGCTCAGTATTTGTGGATAATGTAATCGAAAATGCTCTATGATTTTTAGAAAGTTCCTCATATGACAAAAAATTAGATAGAGGATACTTACAGTGGGTATTGACGGAAGGGATGGGCTTAGTGGTGAGATTTAAGCACTGATAGTGTTGAAGATAAGAAGGAGGTCTTATTCTCGAGGTCCTTCTTTGCACATTCTTCTCAGCAATAAGTATTGTAGCAATTGTTTTATTATTAGCATTAGTGTTAGAGATAGTAAGTGGTGGTGAATTGTGAGAAAGCTCAATTGGTGCTGAGTCTGCATTATGAAAAACATTATTACGTAAAGAATGACCAGCAAGTTCATACTCCTTTGGGTGTGACTCAAGATTAGCTAAATTTTGGTGTGTTGTGTGTATATTAGAGAGTGCATGAGGTTGAAAAATGTCATATGAAAAGGGGTCAATACTCATGAATTGTTGCTAATTAGATGCAGTTGTAGTTAAGGAGTCAGTTTCATGAGAAAAGGGAAAGTGATCTTCATAAAAATGTACATGTCTTGAAAGAAAAATTTGTCTAGTTTTTAAGTTCATGAGTACATAGCCTTTAACACCCTCCTTGAATCCCAAAAATACTGATTTTCGAGCTCTCGAATCAAATTTTGATATATTTGAGGTGATTGGTGCTAGCATAAGCTAAGCAACCGAATACTCTAAGGGTCAAGAAATCAGAGGTGGTGTTATGCAAGATTTGAAATGGTGATTTATTGTTTAAAAAAGTGCTTGGAACTCGATTTATGACATAAACTGCATGAAGAATAGCGAAATTCCAAAAACATTTTGGGATTCCAAATTGAAAGAACAAACTTCTTGTGATAGCTAAAATATGTTGATGCTTCCGCTCAATAATTTCATTTTGTTGAGGGGTCTCAATACAAAAAGTTTGGTGTATTATTCCAATTTTAGCATAGTAAGTTTTCATTGAAAATTCTGGCCCATTATCTGTTCTAATGTACTTTACTTGGCTGCTGAACTGAGTTTTTGCAAATTGAACAAAATTTTTACTATTGTGCTAGCTTTAGCTTTGGTTTTCATTAGACGAGTCCAAGTGAATCTGGATTTGTCATCCACTATTGTTAGAAAGTATTTGTAGCCAGCAATTGAGGAAATTGCAAGAGGTCCCCAGATATCAATATGAAGAAGTTCAAATATGCTTGCTGAAATAATATTGTTATTTGAAAAACTCAATTTCTTTTGCTTTGAAAAATGGCATGTATCACATAGATCAATTTTTGTGTTACAATTTATAAAAGAAAAAATAGATTTCATTACATGGAGTCTTTCAAAAGGTAAATGTCTTAATCGAAAATGCCAAAGATTTATTCCTTTTATTTCTGACTTTGGCAAGGTAAGAATGCTTGTTGTTTGTGCAAAGTTAGGCCTCACTGCTTCATTGTTCAGTGTGTAAAGTTCCCCACAAGCTCTAGCTACTCCAATCACTTTCTCTGAATTGGTATCCTGTATCTTACATTTTTTGTCATCAAAATTCATATGAAAATACAGATGTGATGTGGCCTTGAAAACAGAAATTAGTTTGAAATTAAAGAAAGGGATGTATAATGTATCAACAAGGTAAAGTTCATTTGTGAATATGATAGTTCTAGCAATTTTGTTGATGGCTAATGCACCATTAGGCAATTTTACAAGGATTGGAGCTATCTCATGATATGTATGAAAGTCATTAAGTGAGTAAGAGACATGGTCAGTTGCCCCTTGTCCATTATCTATGATGCAAATTTCTTATTTGAAATATTTAATGCGAGAATGTTTGATGTGAAATGCATAATATATACCAATTTACTTGGATGAGGTGTTGGCAAAGGCTCTTTGTGAGGATCAGCATGGTGACTTGGTTTCTGCGCTTCCTTGCTGAGAAGTGCTAATAAGGCTGATTTTTATTCAAGTGTAAAATCAAAACTTGTTACATCACTATCCTGTCCATTGTAAGGGTTTCTGAGATTCTCATTGCTTCCCTCAGATTCAAATTCAGCTGCACTTATGTTGGTGAATGCTGTGTTATATCTTTGCTTAAGATGCGGTGGCAATCCATGCTTTTTGTAGCATGTATCAACATGTCCCATCTTGTCACAATGTGAGCATTGCATCTTGCCTCTACCTCCCTGTCCTCTTCCAAAGCTTGGATTTCTGCCTCCTTTGCCCCTCCCTCTCCCTTTGCTTTGAGAGGCCTTTGCAGTGTTCAAGAGGGTGGCAGGTTGAGTGATTGTCTGAGCTATCATTTTTAGTTCTAAGACAAAATTTAGGCTTTGAAACTGTCTCTCTTGTTGCGTAAGAAGAGAGAAAACAGTATTGACGTTTGGGAGTGGATCCATGAGCATGACTTGTGACCTAACCCTAGCATATTGTTCATTCAATCCTCTAAGAAATTGAGTAACCTGATCTTCAGCTCTAAAGTTACTTATGACTCCTAGTCCACAATTGCAATTTCTTCCACACTCGCATGATGGAATTGCTCTAAAGTTGTCCAGATCTTCCCATATCATCTTCAATTTCGTGAAGTACATAGTCACACTCATTTCTCCCTACTTAGTTGCATACAACTCTTCTTGTAGCTCAGCGATTCGAAAGCGGTCACCTTGGTAATACCTATGTTTTAGGTCTTCCCAAAGATCCAGTGCTATAGTATTTCAGCTCATACTTTTGGCAATGTCAGGTTCTAGTGAACGATTGATCCACGCAACTACATATGTGTTACATCGTTCCCATACCTCAAATAAGGGATCATGCTTTTCTAGCTTATCTAAGCTACCATCAATAAACCTAAGTTTGTTCTTTGATTTCAGAGCAAGATTCATAGCTCTACTCCAATCTCCATAGTTCCTTTCATTTAGAATTTCATGAGTTTTGGATATACCTGGATTTTCGAAGGGATGTAAGTAAAAGGGACTCCTAGGATCTTGGCTTGGTCCTCCATTGCTTTTGTTTATGTGCGCTTGAATTGCAGAAAGTTGATTCAAAAATACTGAAATTCCTTGAGAATCGAGGTTCTCCAATGGTAATCCTGCTTCTGGTTGTGCGATTTCACAAACTGGTTCCATCACTGCATGCTAACTAGTGATTCAGAACTTGCGTTTTTAATTATCAAGTCTGAATGATTAATCCCCTTCTTCAATTTCAATCCCTTAGAGCACTCTTCGATCTCCACGCTCACCGCAGCACCATGTTAAAAGGTGAGCGAAGCAGAGAGAGAACACACGAACAGAAAGAATTAAGAGAAGAAATGGAATTGACATAAATTCAATCTACAGTGAAAGAACTCAACTAATTATCGCTATAGCAACAAGTTTATATAGTGCTAATTCAATTCTAATTAACTACTTCCATATGGCAATAATAATAACAAATTCAGTAACTAATCTATTTAAGTTATATTCAGATGTGTGTTGCTGCATTATATGTATATGAGTCTGCACAAGAAAAAAAATTATGTGATAAAATAGAGTGAAGCTAAATGTTTAAAAATAATCGCAAAACTATTTTAGTTTCTCTTTTAATATATTATAAATAGATAAATAAATATGTTGACAGCGCTAAGCACATTTAGTTATATAGGATATATAAGAGTAGTTTTAAAAAGCATTTAGAATGAATATAACCAAAAACAAAGTCAAAAGAATGATAGAAAGAGTAAATATATGAAATATTTAAAATGAAAATATAAGAAATTTAAAGAAAAAATTAAAGTAAAGAAAAGATCACATGCAAAACAGTGTATTATGTCCATATTGAAAACAAAATAGAATAAAGAAACTTACAAGTATAATTTATGACAAAATTTTAAAGTTTGATAATTATATTATCTTAAAAAAAAACACGGTAGCAAAATTTAGATTCGTACATATTTTATTTAATTAATTGAACTTGTTAGTTTTGTTGGCATATGTACAGGAAATAGATATTAATTTAAATAAAATAATTTTAATTTGGCCACATGAAAAATTGAATAGATAGAAAATTGAAAAGTTTTGATAAAAATTACTTGCATTTGCTTTGTCATTTGGGTAAATAGTAAATATGTTAAAAAAATTAATTATTTTGCAATATAAATAAATGATATTTAACATATTGACTTGTTAGCTTGATACTTGATACCATACTCAGTTGACGGAAATGGATCCTCTCCAGTTTTTTCAACACTTGACAAAATACAGTGCAATCTCTCACCATTGATTTTAATAGTGGGACCAGAAATAAATAAGAGAAAGAATGTGGTGAATGGTTAGATTAAACACTGCACACCATCCAGTTTTTTATTTACTGGAGAGGATCCACTCTCCTCAGTTGACACAGAAAATGGATATATGTGGAATAACATGTTAAAAGAGATTTAAGCCAGCACAAAATAACGAAAATATTAGAATACTTTTATGATGAAGAAGTTTAGTATAAAGAGAATGAAGAGAAATGTATAAATTTATTTTAAAAAATAAAAAATAAATTAACATATTCTCTTAAATAGAAATCAAATTAAATAAGAGTGAATTTTTATCTACTATTTTTTTTCTTTACCATAGCATGCACCAAATGTTAATTTACAACAAACTTATCTACAATTATAAAAAGGTGAAAACTCAGGTGAAGTTGACTTCACTTGAAGTTGATATCTGAGAGCCGTTAGATGAAAATTTAGTCAAACCAGTCAAATTATCTAACAGTTCTCAGATATCAACTTCACGTGAAGTCGACTGCACCTGAATTTCCACCTTATAAAAAAGCAGTCTAGTGTACAAACCTTGTGTTAATGCAAGGTCCAAAAAAAGGCCGCATTCAAAATGTGTAATGTACACAGTCTAACCTGACAATTATTTCAGTGGCTGTTTTCACGACTTAAACCTGTGACCTTGAAACCACGCGAGACAATTTCGATCTACAATTATAAACTAAAGTTTTGTACTAGTGAAACCTTTGAAACTTTAATAAAGCATAAATAGTAGCTTAGATACATACAAGTCTATAACCCAAGTTGAAATATATATGGTTACATTGAATTCATGCAAACACAACTCATGATTCTATTGAACAAACAACAACAGAGAACAAATCCAGATACCAATCACTATACTAAGGAAAAGAATCAAGCACTCTTCTTATATTTTGCTGTAGAAGGATAGGACTTTAGCCAAGGAACCCACACTGAAGTTGTCTTCTGATACACCCTAAAAGATTCTGCTCTCCATTCTTTCCTCAACAAGCCTAGTCACATATGCTAAACACATGGTATTAACCAATGCACCAAGAAAGCTCCATCGATATCCGAGGCTCCATGAGAATAGAGCCAATCCCCACCACCACAGCTGCTCGCCGAAGTAATTCGGATGGCGACAGTAATGCCACAAGCCGCTGTCAAGGACAGGCACCATTGGCTTACCAAGACCTTTTAGTTTGTTGTTTCTAATCACAAAGTCATAAAGCTGTGTATCGGCAAAGTATGCTATGACGATGCCACTTAAACAGACGACGATTGCGACCAAGTCCCAGATGCTCAAAGGCTTATTGACAGAGTGCACAATGTTTAAGGGTAGAGATAATCCAATCAGAAACACCTGCAAATGTGACAAGTGAAAATTAGAAAACAAAGAGCATTCATTTCATTGCACATCAATAAAACCAAGCAGAAAATTAGCCAAACTGGTTCAGGGATTTCATTTAAACAAGTGAAATTTCACTTTAGTCCATGAATTCGTAAGCATTAATCCTAAAGGTTTGTAAAAAGGGTGGTCTAGTACACAAGGCGAGATCTGAAGCCGGTCGATGATGCACACACCCTTACCCTTACCCTTTCAAGCAGAGAGGCACCAAATCATCACAAGACAACAATGCTATCATTACACCAACACTTACACTCTGGTTTCTAACTTCCAACCATTTCTTGATTAACATATCATCCATGGTTAGTTCAAAGAGATTCTCTTTCTTTCTTTTTTATTTGTGAAATGCAATATATGATTATAGTTACTTTACAATTACAGCTGCAAATTTTTCATAATAGCGCAAGTACCAAATAAAACATGGATCCAAAAACCAGAATAAACCTCCCCAACAACAAGATTATACTCGCATGCAAAAGTCATTCCCAACCAGGCACAAAGTATGATTGTATTGGATTCAGAACCCATACAATCACTAACCAAAACAAAACTCATGACTAAATCCTTCAAGAATCAAGTAATTCGAAAATGACATTATTCAACTTGCATCCTCCCATACCCTAGAATGATCATCAATTACCATGACCAGCAATTACAATTTCAGCTTTCACGTCTTCATTCTTTATGAAGTTCAAGCATCAATATATTCATAACTCAAAGCAACAAATGTTACCAATACACACAAATTATGAATGCATCGAATTTCTAAAGTGACATATATTGTTGAACCACAAGAGTAAAACAAAAAACATATAAATAAATTATGACCTGCTGAGAGACATAGACAGCAAAGAATGAAATCCACCACCATTGCTTCCCATACTGCTGGCTCATCTCAGTGAAACGCCAATCCTCCCTCGCACCCCATTGCCATCTCTCTCTCCTGAAGTAGTTATGAGTGAGCCTCAAACTCCATATCCAAGTCAATGTCACCACAATCCAAGACCTCCACCAATTAAACTGTGCCAAAGGGTGACTTGCATAATAGTGAACAAGCATAACAGGTATAACTGTCCAATACGGATCAATCAACTGTAACAACAAAACCATAACCAAATCAACTTCATTAGCTCAAACTCTCAACTTTAGAGGAACCCAGAAAGGGAAATATTGTAGCTAGTGCTGTGAAGCATTAGAGAAACTAGAATAGTACTGAATAAGAGAAAATTTTATTAGAATGAGTGAGTTTATACAGTCATGGCATAGCTTTATATAGCTAAGCATGTAACAGAATGATAACAGCTAACAACCAATCACAAGCTTATCATCATAACAACAGCTTAACTAACAGCCTTTATCTACACCCTTAATAGGAAACAAATTACAAATGTGATTTTTGAGTCACTGTTCAATTAACAAGCTAAAAAATAAAAATGTCAATTTTGCTGAAGCCCAGAGAATAAAAACGTGAATTTGAGTGAGAATTTCATCAGTCCAATTAACAAGCTAAAAATGTCAACTTTGGAGATGCCCAGAAAATAAAAAAGTGAATTTCAGTGAGAATTTCATCACAGTCCAATTAACAAGCTAAATCACAGTCCAATTAAAAAGCTAAAAAATGTCAACTTTAGAGATACCCAGAAGGGAAAAATCTGAATGTTGAGTCAGAACTTCATAAGTAGAAGCCAAAAATGCCAACTTCAAAGATGCCCAGAAAGGAAAAATGAGAACTTGAGTAAGAAATTCATTAATATGTACCCAGTGACTACGCTGGAATTGGCCTATGATCCAGAAGAGAACATTAACGTTGAAGAAGAAGAGTGCATTGGCCAATAAAAGTGGGTGGTGGTAGCACCAAGAATAGAATGTTGACCAAAAAGGTTCAAGTTTTGTTGAGAAATTTGACTGATCATCATAATGTTTGAGGAATGAGAGGTAGATGATGATGGAAGGAAGAGGAACCAGGAATGCTATGACAGCGTTATTCAGGTTTCCACTGAGTACCATGTTGTAGCGTGTATTTTGGGTTCTTAGTTGCATCACACATTCAAAGTTCAAACCTATATATAGATCTTTTAAGAGGGGAAACAAATAAAATGAGGAAAAATCCCCAAACTATAAGTAGTTAATAATAATCTAGTTCTATAGACATATATAATTGTTTATACAAAAATAATATGTATATATAAAACAATCATTATATATTGGTTATACAAAAATACTATACATAAAAAAAACAGTTATTATGTATATAAATATATGTGTTCTTTCACATATTTTTAATGTGTATTTTATATTTTAATTTTTAACATATATTCTATATAAGTAGAAGTAATTAATTTGGTAACTGATTTTTATGTATATTTAATATGATTGTTGTATATTTAACCAACTTAAATTAGTTAAGTGGTTAGTTTACTTGTTTGATTAAGTAAGTGTCGGATTTAAATAAAGTTCTGATTTGCGACAAATTAATCCTTATCTTGGTAAAGATACTGCGGCAAGTAAAAAAATAATTGTTGAGTATATTTACATATATTATTTTATATATTTTAATATATATATTTTACATTCTAACATTTATTTTATACAAATAACTAATTAGTAATAATTTTTATGTGCATGCAACACGATTGTAGTTTTAAATATAAATATTGAATTTACATTCTGGTAATAATCCCTAATTTATGTGTCACTGCTATTGCACAAAGATATAAGTCAGAACAAATCACTTGCTGCTTGTGGTTTCCTACAAGCAGCTCCATACACACACAATGATGAATTAAAAACTGATACAAATATAATTTCTCTTGTACAGAAATCTACCTAGTTTTCTACTTTTCTCACAATAACTGCTTTAAGTCAAAAAATCAAGGAAGTTGGAGAAACATAGTATATCTTAATATAGATGTTAGAGTTTATGACAATAAGTCAATAAGTGAACCCAAACATATCATAAATTAAGTGACATTACGTTATACAACAATGCTTAGCAGTCTTGTAATGATGTTTACATTCCTATAGTGGTGCCCTTAATCATAGATTAGTATCTAGTCACATGACAACTTCATCATGAAAACCTGGTCCCCTACTTCCCTTTCTGCTTCTTCTATTGCCTTTGAAGGTTATCATGCCCAACACTTTCATTCTACGCAGAAAGGAGTGGAAAAGAATCTCATTGTGCCAAACTTGAGCTGGAAGGCCAATAGAATATTTAAATACAAACCAATTTGGGTTGGTCGAGTAGTCAGCTCACTTATCCGTTTAAGCAAGTGTCGGGAATTCGAATCTCGTCTTGTGCATACAGCAACCCATTGGCCAGCAGCAGACCTTAAATGGAGTTTAGATCTGCAATGAATTAATTGTTAGTTGTCGTGTTGGAAAATACTGTGGACAAAAGAAATATTCAAATACAATGTATACGATAAAAGATGATTGACATAACTGATAAAAAATGACTTAAAATTTTATAAGAAATTAAATTCAATTTTCACTAATAATATAACTACTATTTAACAAGTGATTCGTAAATACTTTTCTAAATGTCTAAAATATAAAAAGACATGTTTTAACTTTAATAAAATGGTTGGTATAAAACTAATTGCTGGCATGATAGAGTTTACTAGAATATTTGTGCAACAAATACTTATTTAGAAGATCTTGTGCTATTAAATAGGCATAGAGTATAAAAGATCATTATAATCTAAAGTATAGCAGCATATCTGCAATACTAATGCTTCCACATGTCTCTCATTATGAGCAAGTTCTTTTTGAAAATTTGATGCAATTTTCTTGATGAAAAGATACTAGCACCATAACTAGTTACATTTTGATAATGATGCTGCTACTACAATTTTATTGATAATATTTCTTTACTACTATGCCAAATGTAAAATCACCATTAGATCATTCATGATGAGATAAAGGAAGTGTGTGATATTTGATCTAGGAGTAAAAGTTATCAGAGTTGAACTCTTGTAATAATATAGGAAGATTCTATGATAGTATTGAAAGGTTTACATCAAAAGCATTTCAAAAAATTCATAATGAAAATAGTACAAAATTTGATATCAATATCCCTAAAATTAGACACCACAAAGTATGTCAAAATTTATAGACCTCTATGAGTATCAAGCTCCCTAAGTAATCTCTCTATACATGAAGAACATCTCATCATAGTTCAACACTCCCCCAAAGAAGGCTTTTAGAGCAACAAGGTTGAGTTGCATCCAAAAGTTCATTGATTTTCTTGCCCTTGATGATCATTGTGCTGGTTATCACCATCATGTTCGGGTTCCGGTCCACCATCCTCATAAGTAACCCATGGTAGCATTGACTCAAACAAGACAGCCAATGCATTCCGATTTGCGACCGGCCGAGGCGCATGGCCATTGCCTTGCAAATTAGCAAATTGGTTCTCATCCTGTATTGGACCCCCCTCCCTCATCATCCTTGGACCACCAATGAAATGTTGCAGATTCTCTTGCGGAATGGACGCAACCGAGTCCGAGAAATCAGATACCAACAGATGTCCATACCTAACAAACATACAAAATGAGTGTGATTATTTAAAAGACCAACCTACCATGATGAACTGCATCCTAAGTTTCATGTCGAATAGGATTAATCATGCTACTTTCTTTTGCTTTCAATTATATGGTAAACAGATGAACAAGCTTCAAACATGTTGATTCCTTGTAACCTCATCAAACAATTATCTATCAAGTATATGGATTATCAGCAGTTCAGCACCAATGTTACTAATGCCGAGCAACATGCATTTCTTTGTGTCTGATACTCGACCTCTTGCGCATTCCCTAATTCTATATCATGTGCATCTTACAAGGTTCTCTTATAGCACAAAAAGAATAAAACTTGTAGCTCAGATATATCAACAGGCCTGCCCAATGCTTTATGAGTTACATTAGTTAACCACCACTTACTCATCCCAAAATCCAAATAGAATCAATTGTGTACCAAGATTAGAATACTAGATATCCCTACAAACAGGTTCACAATGGTTTGCAAAACATCATACCATAAAATATAAACAAAATAGATAGAAAGAAACACATACTCGTTTTTCTCGGATGAGAAAGCTTCTTTTCTGACACAAGCCCAATCCTTAACTTCACTTTGATTATTTTCTATGGTCTTAACCACTTGTAGTGCAGCATCACTTAACAATTTTTGTAGATCAGGAAGCCTCCAAATAAGATAATTTCTCTCAACATAAATATTAATTAAGTGGTCTTGAGATTGAATGCCTGTTTGATCTGATCGGAAAAACGTATGCTTGAGAATATCTGTCCAAATGCGATCTTTCAAGGGTACTTTGGCGACGAGCTTCTTTATGACCGAAGGGTGGAGCATCAATGCTTGTTTCATGAGATCAGATGAAGACGACTTCTCAGAATCTACACTAGCATCATTGGAGGCAGCCTCGCGCTCAAGGTAAAACCGACAAATGGCAAGGGAAAAAGAGATATTTGGAAACAACCAAATGGAGTTATCACTTTTGTAATCTTCAGAAAATTTTTCCAGCCATGCATACTCCTCGGCCCTTAAAGCAAAGTAGTCGATGCAGAAAATAGCCCCCATTGGATCATCAGAATCCAGAGAAAGCAACAATTTACAGACCTCTAAAGCAGATCTATGGCAACCACGCCTGTCCAAATTTTTCATGTGAGTGAAAAGAGCTGTGAACATGGGCTTGTTAGTGTCATGACCAAACTTCAGTTGGCAATTACCCTGCAATGGAGTGAACATGGGATGCCATGCACATTCAAGGGCATATAGACACTTGGCAATAGCATCTGCAGACATCTGTTGCTCTCCCACTACCTTGAAATACTCTGCCATTGTTAGAAGCGAATCTAGATGATATGGATGGTACAACAATACACTAGCTAGAGCATTTAAGTCATTTATTGCTTTGGAAGCTTCAAATGCACCTTGAGCTTGGGAGTAGGAAGACGAGTGTACATATCTACATAATAGGAACAAACAATGAGGGGAAATTACCAGTAGTTAAATAAGATTACGATAACCATAAACATCAAAATAGGATATGAGGATGCAAAGTACAATATTTATATTCAGTTCTTAACTCATTTGGGTTCTCACTGTGGAAACTGTTTAAGAATCACTAGTTAAATACATAAAAAGAATTTGAATATCAGATACCATAAGTAAGTCTACCCTTCAACACATCCAGATACACACAATCACACACAAGGCGAGTGGAGTAAAGAGAAAGCATATTAGAACATGTTCTCAATCAATTAAATAAAATTATCCTTACTTAAAGTAGTTATATCCGTTCTTTGTTTCGAGAAATTCCATGGAGAAAGAACCATCCCACCGGGGCCAATGGCCTGCTGGAGTGACCAGAACAGTCTTTCTAAGATTGTAGTGTCCACGCCTAACTCCACGCATCTGCCTAGAACTGCTAGCTTGAATATTACTACTACTGCTACTCTCGAATGATTTCACAACCTTAGATCCAAATATTCTTTTCAGCTCATTTTCGGCATTCAAATACTTAGGATCCACCTGTAATACGGAAATCGCATTCTGTTTGAAAGACTTATTTTGTTCCTTGGCATTCACTGCTTTAGCTTTGGTAGAGACATTCTGCTCACTCGAAGAGTTGACATCCAGTGACAAATTTTCCAAAATCAAGTCCAATTCCTTTTCGGCTCCTCCTTTATTGGCAACAGAACTATCCTTGTTTTTCTTCTTCTTCTTTTTCTTTGATTTTGATGAGGTATCTTTCTTCGAAGATGACTCTTCTTTATTATCATATCTCACCACAGTTTCATTGGTGGATTGTAACTCATCTCCCTGTATTCGAAATAGCAAAATTATCAATCAAAACCTAAAGATTAGAAGCTAACAAGTGCAATTAACATACTCATTAGACCCTACTCCCCTACATTCCTCTTCATAAGGAAGAATCCAAACATTACTTTAATTTCAAACACTCTGTGATTTAGTATCACATCTTCAATCAAAATCATATTGCACTTACACTATAACTTAAAACCAAGTCCTCCAATATATACATAATGTGTTTCTAACCAATTTCCAAGCACAAAAGACGAGCTAGAATCATATACTTTTTGCATGAATTCAGAGAGCTTATGAGGTTATTCCAATCCAAAAAGGGGTTAAAAATATTCTCGAAATGAAATTGAAGGGGGAAATTAAAAACCTGGTCTTGTTCTTCGGCGGGGTCAGAATCTTGGTCATTGAGAAGGTCGAAAGGGTTAATTGAAGAACGATTCGCAGAATGATCATCGTTTTGTTCATCCTCTTCGTCTTCGTCGTCTTCTTGGGGTTTGAGGTGAATCTCTTCTTGTTGGGGAAGATGGAGTTGCTGATTCAGAACCTTCTTCACCAATCGATGCGACATCGTTTTTAACCCTTCAATCAGCTGAACCAACCAACCCCCTAACACTGCCCACAAAGAGAAAATGAAAATTTCTTCTTCAAATTCAATCACAATAATTATAAGAAGAAGAAAGAAGAAGAACCTCGGAGAAAAGAACAAGCTTTTTTTTTTTTGTGAAGAAAGAAAGAACATTTTTATTCCCTTTTTTTTGTTTTTTGGGCTGGATTTTCTGTTTTTGATTAATAAACGTTTGCTATTGGGCTATATATTGTTGGGCCTAAAGTCCACATTAGTATAAATGGGCCTTCAAAAAGGCCACTTTTATAAAAATAAACTGAAATCAACATAAGTTAGTCAACTTCAATAGTTCATTCATCTCCTAAAATAAGTGTCAAGGTTTCAAATCTCATCTTATGTATATAGAATCTTGTTGGCTAATGAAAAACCCTTAAATTAAACTCCAATTTGCAAAGGATTATTCCTTGACATTTTAAAATAAAGTTCAAATATATGATGAATTAGTTATTGACTTATTACTACAAATAAAATTCTAAATACAGACATTTGCATCCAAAATTTTTTTTTTCATAAAGTTCCTCAATCTAACAGCTTAAGAACTAATCCGTCGTGAATTGGAGTTTTATATGCAAAATATTCTTTGTGGACCGACCGATAAGCCTCCCAGTGCACCCGCAGACCTATATAAGGGGATTTCGAACTAAGCCAATGAAGACTAATCTAAACATGTGGAGGGCTAGCTCTCCTGCCTTTAAGTAAACTAGTACTCTCACTTCAAATTTTGGCATATGGAATAGAGTCTATAGTACTGGTTGGTTCTATTAGTTCAAGCATTTTAAATAACTCCTAAATTTAGGCAATAAACGTCGATAATTCAATCAACCTTTAAGGATATCCAAAAGTACAAATAAGGTATATAAAGATTTACCATAAGTTAATGAGTTAAAGGTAGGATTCGAATTTCGATACTTATTTAAATAAACAAGTAAGTTAACTACTTGATCAACCTAAATTAATTAAACATTTGACTTAATTTCATTGTTCTAAGTTAGGCCTTGTTAATACTTGATAGGTTTACTCTAACTTTAAAAATATTCTCTCCCTGAATAAGTGAAAGACTAATCTCACAAGAAATACTTAAACTTTAAGAATTAGGTTGAGCCATAACTCATAAGCACCTTACTTTATACTATATCATATGAATATGATTCTTTTTGGATTTATTATTTACTATTGTATGCCAAAAGAAAGTGTAATCTTGGGAAGCCTAACATTCCAAATCAACATGACAAACTTGACTACTAGAATTGAAATTCTTGATGAACTCCATAAATATTCTGATTTATCAATCTTATCAACTTTTTTCAATGTGGATTTATTACTTAAAAAAGTTATATATATAAGTATATAACTCAAATACACTTTATGTTGACCGTCCTTTGTTCCACGTGAAAACTGAGAGTTTGAAGCATTCAATGAAGCCAATTCTGCCGTTATTCCATTTTTGTCCTCATATTTTTGTCGACACTACTTGTTTTTATTTGTTAGATTAATAGGCACTAATTCGCTCGAAAATCTACATGGTAAATTAATATGGTAACTTTTTAGTCGCATAACCAATAATTTTGAGTTCAAATATTGAAAGAAGAAAGAGTTAAAAACTCAAACAAATCCTTAAAGGCTTAAATTCTCTTTATATATATATATGAAGTCAACAAAAGAAACCGTGGAATAGACAATTGTATATAGTTACATTTTTTTAAACCTGCCTTAAATAGGAATGTTGAGGAAATTGGTCTGCCATTTCTGTAACACTATTGACAGTTGACAATAACAAATACAATCTAATAAATAAAAATGATAAAAATAAAAAAGTTTTCAATTTTTGAACTTTTATTTTTGTATATTAAATTATGAATGAATTCTTTAAAGATGACCTAAACTATGTGTTATATGTTGCTGTGTGTTTTTACAAAACGTTAGTGACATTTTGTCTTTATATAATTAAAATAATATTTTTTTGGGTTAAATACAATTTTAGTGTCTAAGATATAGGCTGAAAACTTTTTTCGTCCTCAACCTTTTCTTGCATACAAAATCGTCTCTAAAGTTTAACTTAATTTTAAAATCGTCTTTTTTACCAAAATTTTAATTTTTATTACAAATTATCTCTAACCAAAAAATTATAAATTATATATATATATATAAAAAAAAATAGAACGAATGAGAGGGAAGAAGGGGGGATCACGCGAGGGGGGAGGGAAGAAGAAGGGGGAATGGAAGAAGACGGGAAAGGGGGAACGGTGCCAGCAAGGCTTGGAGCTTCCGTTGCCGTCGGGAATCAGAATCAGAGGGAGAGAGAGCTCCCGAGGGGGAGAGGAGACGCGAGCCTTGTCGCCGTGAAATAGCTTGTGAAGAGAGAGAAAACGCACGGCCGGCCAGGGAGAGGAAGAAGGGTGCCTCGTCGCCGTCACTGCCACTGGTGCTTCTGGTCTTCGCCGTCGCTTCACGTCCTCGCCCTGCTCTTCGTCGCTGGTGCTCGTCCTGCTCCTCGCCGCCGGTGCTTTTAGGGTCCTGTTTTTGATTCATTCTGCTTCTACTTTTAATTTTTCTACTTCTGATTTAATCTTCTACTTCTGATTTTGATTCTGATTCTAATTTTATTGTTCTTGTGCTTCTGATTGTGATTCTAATTTCATTATTCTTATGCTTCTGATTATGTTTCTTTGATCTTATTGTTATTGCGCTTTTGATTTCATTGTTCTTCTGTTTTTTTTATTTTGTTCTTTTGATTTTTTGTGTGTTCTGGTTTCTTTGATCTTTCGGTGCTTTACCAGTAGAAAAAATAAGTTGCAATGCACAGTATCACATTTCTCTGAACTTTGTATATCTAAGAAAACAAAATCAATTCTCTGAGCTTTATATTTCTGATTTTATTTTTTATGTTTATTACATTGATTTTGCTTCTGATTTTATTGTTGTTATTGTTGGTGCTATGATGAAAAAGAAGAAGAAGAAGAGGAAGAAGAGATGCTGCTGTGATGGAGAGGAAAGAAAAAAAAGAATAGAAATTGGGTATTTTGGTGAAGAAGGAGAAGGGTATTTTGATCCGAACGACGGTTTTAAAACTAAGTTAAACTTTAGGGATGATTTTGTGTGGAAAAAAAAGTTGGAGACGAAAAAAATTTTCGAACTATACCTTAGAGACTAAAATCCTACTTAACTCTATTTATTTATAAAACGTCAGTGATTTTTGTTTTTTGATAATTTAAAAAAATATTTTTTTACACCTATTATTATAACAATATAAAACATTAAAATAATCAAATATTTTTACACTTATTATTTTAAATTTATTTTTAATTTTTATGTATTACCATCATATTTAACATCGAGCTTTTTCGATGGTAACTAATTGCTAACAACCTTTTGCATTGAGATGTTCTCGTCGAAATTATTGTAAAAAAAAATCAATAATAAACGCAAATCTTCATCATTTTTAACATCAATTATTGTCGGCAAAATTTTTTAACAAAAAAAATTTAATAATAAATTCGACAGTATTTATTGAAATTATCGATTTTACTTATAAAATTTGACGGTAATTAATAATTTTTTAGTGGAAAAAAAGAAAATAGACAAAAAATATAAATTGATGTGATATTTTATTAGAATTGTAGAAGGCAAATGATATTACAAGTAAGGCATACCCTTGTATAAACTATTTATAGTAGTTAATATTTTTTGGGGGTAATTATAGAGCTAAGTAGTTATTTTTTTTATTTAAATAAGTTAAACAAAAAATAAGAAAGAAAACAAAAATCATGAACATTGGCAGTCCCACTAGTTAAGTAGTTTTTTTTTTTTTTTTTTATACCGAAGATAGGAAAATTTGAACCCGCCACCTCTTAGATAAGTATTAGAAAATTATGTTATTTGAGCTATAACTTATTGACCCACTAGGTAAGTAGTTAATATAACTACTACTAAGTAATTCATTTCTAACTACTTAAATAACATATAAATGTCTCTAAACATTAATCAAATTTCTAATATTTATTTAGATAGGTAGATTACAAGTTATATATATATATATATAAATAATAGGCGTGGATTGTTAGTGTAGTGCTGCTCATTCTCTAGAAGCTGCATGAGCCAGCTCAGCTAGAGTTTGTTACAGCGGTTAGTTTTTCAACTAACTTGCAGCTTCACACCTACACACACTTTGCACTTCATTTAACTGATATAAAAATTGGCTAACCAATTTTATATCAATTACGTTTTGTAATCATAATGCAGTACCTTTTTTTTCTCTCCCTTGCTTTCTATTCATCTTGTCCAATTGACCTCTTTATTATGTGATCCTTTACTCTGCTGCTAGCTACTGATACCTTACATGGTATCAGAGCACAAAATTTATTTTGAGTGTCAATTTCAGGGTGCACAATGGCATTAGAAATTGCATCAATGGAGTCATCAGGAATCACAATTGCATTATTAGAGTGCACAATTGCATTGTTTTTAGACACAGTTACTGGAGAAAGAAAACCAAGATGGGAATGCACACAATAACTGACACTGCAATCACTAATTGTATCTTTAATTGTACTGTATTTATTACTGTCAATTGATTTTACACAAAAACCACTAATTTTACAATCACCAATTTCACTATGCACACCGCTGGTGCACTTATTGCTACTACTGCACTTATTGCTATCTGGCTTTTCATTTTCTGGAGTTTTTATTTCTACTCCTTTTTGTTGATTTTTATTTTTTGTTTTTGCAAGGTTTGTGTATAAACTCTTTTTTCTGCTCAAGTAAATGTACTTGAGCTTTATCAGACAGATGGATTTTCAGAATAAAGAAAACTCCTGATGACACAATCCAAAAATACAAGGCAAGACTTGTAGCCAAAGGCTTCCACCAACGCCAAGGGATTGACTATCACCAAATCTTCAGTCCTATAGTGCGATCTGCTACAGTTCGAGTCATGCTCAGTATGGCTCTCGCCAAAGGATGGAAGATTCATCAATTTAATTTCAACAATGCGTTTCTCAATGGGGATCCTCATGAGACTATTTGCATGCAACAATCAGAAGGGTTCAAGGCCCTAAACTCCTTCCATGTCTGCAAGCTCCAAAGGTCTCTCTATGGACTCAAACAAGCTCGTAGATCCTGGTTCACAAAGCTCAGCTCTACACTTTCAAAATTCAGCTTCACAAACACACAATCATATGTCTCCCTGTTCACAAAGTTCACCTCATCTTCAGCCACATACATCCTGGTGTATGTAGATGACATCCTTATTACTGGTGACTCTGAATCTGAAATTGAGGCACTAATGACTAAACTTTACAGTACCTTTGCCTTAAAAGAACTGGGTGAAATGAACTACTTCCTTGACATTGAGGTTGTAAAAACCCCTAATGACACAGTAACTCTCAAACAAACAAAGTACATTAAGGACCTTTTAAAAGTGGCAGAAATGACTTAGGCAAAACCTATTCCTACCCCATGACCTCCTCCCTAAAACTGTTTGCCTTTGGAGATGGCTCTTTCAGCAATCTCACTCTATTCAGGTCCATAGTGAAGGTCTGCAATATGCCACAATCACAAGGCCTGAAATCTCCTTCTCAGTAAACAAAGTAGCTCAGTTCCTTCACAATCCTCTTGAGTTCCACTGGAAAGCTGTAAAAAGAATTCTCAGGTACTTGGCAGGCACCACAAAGTCTGGTCTCAGGTTCAGCAAATTCACCAACTTCAAGATCTATGGCTTTTGTGACTCTGATTAAGCCAGTGATATTGATGATTGCAAGTTAACCAATGGGTATGGCATTTACTTTGGCTCAAATTTGGTCTCCTGGGCCAGCAGAAAGCAAACAGCAGTATCGAAGAGCAGCACTGAAGCTGAGTTTCGGGGAATTGCAGATGCCGTAACTGAAATTATCTGGTTTCAAAACCTTCTCAGTGAAATCAGAATTTTGTGCTCAACAAAACCTGTGATATACTACGACAATCGAAGTGCAGTCCTGCTCTCTGCCAACCCAATTTTGCACAACAAATCCAAGCATTTTGCCCTCAACCAGTCCTTTATTCGAGACTATGTAACCAAAAAAGAAATATTTGTTCAATATATCCCAACTCAAGACCAACTGGCTGACACCCTAACTAAACCTCTCTCAGCTACAACCTTTGTCAAATTCAAAAACCTGCTCAGAGTCTTCACTGCAGCTTCATCATAGGCCCTTCTGTTTTGAGGGGGTATGTTAGTGTAGTAGGCCCTTCGTTTAAGGGGGCATGTTAGTGTAATGCTGCTCACTCTGTAGAAATTGCATGAGCCAGCTCAGCTAGAGTTTGTTATAGCTGTTAGTTTTTCAACTAACTTGCACCTTCACATCTATACACACTTTGTATTTTATCTAACTGATATAAGAATTGACTAACTAATTTTGTATCAATCACGTTTTGTAATCACAATGCAGTATCTTTTTCCTCTTTCTTATTCTCTGTTCATCTTGTCTAATTGACCTCTTTATTATGTGATCTTTTACTTTGCTGTTAGCTACTGATACCTTACATAGATTTGTAAGGAATAATCAAATAAAAATAAAGTAATAAAGATATGATGAGTTATATATATTTATGGATTATTAATTTATTGGAAAATTATCCAGTGTTCCCGCGTACGGATTTGGAACTCTAATGTTCTGCGTACGAATAAGTTTCCCACTTAAGGTTTGTCGTTTTCCAAGGTTAGAATAGACGAAAATGACCCATCTTAATAATGTGTTTCTCGAAAATGACCAACTTAAATAGGTAATGGATGAAGCTTGCCATAAGATTTATGCATGAAGTCAGCCGGCTTCGACCTTGGCTGACAGTATTTTAAATTGGAATACACAAATAATAATGAAAGAAGCTACACAGAGGCAGGCATGGATCCGGCAACAAGTATGAGGGAACATTTGCCCCACTGTATATATTTTTTTTAAATAAATAGTTATTTATAATATATTTTTATTTTAAATTTTAAATGATTCCACTATAAATAAATTAAATTCAATTGGTCAAAATCTGTAATTTACTTTTTTTTAATTATTTTAATTATTATTTAACCTAATCAAATTTAGTTATTGGGTCATCATTTTTTTTTATTTTCTTAAATTTTTTTTATTTTTATATTTTCAACATTTTTTTTCTATTCTTTATCTAATAGTCATCTTTTTTTATCAAAAGATAAATTTTAAATTCTTCATGTTTTTTATATAACTCTCTATGACTCTATGTATCTTTCAATTTTATTGTTTTTTTTATCTTATTAAAATTTTCAATTACAAATTTTAATTCAAACAATTATAATTTAGATATTAATCTAATATTTTATTTTTTTCATGATTTTATATATTTTATTTTATTCTCAATTTATTCATCTTTATTACTTGTTTTATATCTTTTGTTCTATTATATGTACTTATATTGCATATAAAATTTTAAAATAAATTGATTAATTTACTAATTTAGAATATATCTTTTATTTTTAGAAATAGTAATAAAAAATGGATTAATCTCTACATACAAGTGTTTTGTATTTACAAGCTTTACAAGTCTGAACGAAATCTACTCATTAAACGCGCTGCTTGTTACGTGCCTTTCTAACAGAATTTTAAATCAATTCAAATCAATTAACGCACAAATATATAACTTCCATATTTCAAAAGATTTTGTTTCTTTTTTCGAGTTTTTTGCCAAATTTATTGGATCTCCTTCATGCGTTTTCTCTTTGCTTTGTTTTTTTCGATTTTTATGGTTTTTGAAATCAAGCTTTGAAATCATTTTGAAGATAATAGAACTTCCGAAATACACCCAAACGATTACATAAATACACCCAAACGATTACAGAAATACACCCAAACAATTACAGAAATACACCCAAATGGTTACAGAAAGGATTACAGAAATACACCCAAACGATTACAGAAATACACCCAAAGGATTACAGAAGTACACCCAAACGATTTAAGAAATATACCCAAAACAGGGGAGACAGAAACGATTTAAGAAATACACCCAAAACAGGGGAGACAGTATATTTCTTCTTGAAATCTTTTAATGTTTTGCTGGTTAAGGATGAGGCACATGGCAAAGACAATCTAGAAGAAAAACCTAGAAGAACAGTACCTTGAATAATGTTTCTTTCTTTTTTCTGGTAATTTTTTGTAATGTCCCAAGCTTCTTTTTTTCTATTATTACTATCCTACCCTTTAATTTTATCAAAATTCCTACATTACCCTTATTCCTCCTACCCAACCGTAACCCTAAATTACTAAACAACTTCCACTCTTCCTCATCAACCACAACTCCCTTCTTTTCAAAACTCACACCATACATAAATACACCTACGCAGAAAAAAAAAGAGAGAACGGTAGAAGGGGCTGCTGCCTCCACGCCTCGCCGCCGAAGTTCTGCTGCTGCCAAGTCGCCATCGACGTCAACCCTAGAGAAAGAGGGAGTCTGCGAGTTGAAGAAAGCTGGAGGAGTGTCGCTGCCATTAGCATTTTGCGGTGCCGCCATCATGGTCGCCGAGAAGGAGGAGGACCCGCGAGGAAGAGGGACGCGGTCAGTCTCATCGTCATCAGATCCGTCTTTGCCGATGGAGACCCCATCGCCAAGCTGCTGCACCGCCGCTGCCACTGTTGGGTTTCCGGGAAGAGGAGCTCTAGCGGGAGAGAGAGAACGAGAGAGTTCGCAGAAAGAGAAACATCACCATACACGAACAGAGGGGGAAGGAGGAACTCACCGGAGGAGAAGGAGACTCGTCGCCATGCCTCTAGTCGCCAGGAACGGCGGTACTGTCACCGGAAAACACGCCGGAGCTTCCAAACTCACCGGCAACACTACCTTGCCACTGTTCTGGTCTAGCTTCTTCCCTTAGTCTGTCCTGTTTTCACCTTATCTCTGCCACTAATTCATTTTTCTACCTTGTCCTTATTTTGATTTATTTTTGTCTTTGTTCTGTTTTGGATCTTCCAGAATTTTATCTGCCTTTGTCTCTGTATTCGATTTGAAATGACTACCTGGTGTTGTGGTCATTGTCGCTGTCGTGAGACGCACTCTGGGTTTGGTCTCTTCGGTCTGTTAGGACCATGCTGTGAGTAGGCTTTACATTTATAACCGTTAAACTTTTGGTTTATGCTATTATGAGTTTTTAATTATATTTATAAAACTATTATTGAAGAACTTTGATTTGATTATAATACTTGATTTATTATAGCTGAATAATTCTTCTTATGAAATTCATATATTAGGAATTTTAGATGAGACTATATATATGTTTGATAAAACTTTATATTATTTTAGAATATTGATTTTATTTGCATATATGCTTTTGAAGTATTAAAGTATTTGTTGGCACTCACTTAGAAATTATGAAATATGGTTCTATGATTGAAAAAGTATGATGTGAAAATATTTCTGATAAGAAAGTATTATCTGATTGATTTGATTCGATACCTTATATATTTGAGAGATTAAAGATTTATTGTATTTGAAACTATATGTTTTGAATTGGTTTGAGAGGCTCGTATTAGAAAACCGTAGTTAACGGCGGTTATGACATTAACTTAGATGCATCTGACTCAGACTCCAGCTAGCAGGGGTGTTGCTAGCCTAACGTGTAGGCCACACGTTAGATCTGTTATTCTGTTAGGACACACAAGAGGAAAGGGCTACCCATAGAGGTGGAGCCACCCATGTGTGGACTTTTGATTTGATTTCTGTATGAGAACTCCCTTATTGATTCACTTATTATTATTAACTATTATTTTCTAATTAAAGTTACTTTGATAATAATGTTTATATGGTCTCATGTCGATTATAAATGTATTGTCTAGTCACTGAGTTGTAAAACTCATCCTTTTTTTTTTAAATATTTTTCAGGAACAAATACTTGACTATGTGAGACTTTTTATTCAAGAGTAATAATCTGCAGCGAGTACGTATTCTTTGTCGAGTTCGTAGATGTATATGCTCCATATGTCACAGGTAGGATCCAACCATTTGTAATTATTTTATTTTTGTTAAAAATATATATAAGTATTTATTTTAGAATTTGTAAAATATTTATAACTTTCTTATTCAACTTATAATTGAGTCGGTTTAGGCTTGCTAAGGGACTATTTTCCTGAGCGCCGGTCATGGCTCATTTTGGGCTGTGACATTTTTTATGTAGATTTGTATCTTTTCTTCTTGATTTCTTCTACTCTTTGTGAGGAATTGGAACGTTTCTGCAGAATCGTAGTAGTTTGTTTTGAATGTCCCTTGAATCTTGATGGTTTGCATATTGATTGAGGAAGAAGAGGAAGGGCGCGTGTTTTTTTCTTGATGGTTTGCGTTTTGATTGAGGAAGAAGACGAAGAGTGAACGTGTTGTTGAAGGAGCGCGTGTTTTTTTCTTGGATTTGGAGCAACTTGTATAACTTGTAAGCTAAAAAGGCTTGTATGTGTAGCAGACCTCTAAAAAAATATTTAAGTTACAATACATAATTAACAGATACATAAAATCTTTCATCTAATATTATATCAAAATTAAATTATTTAAAAATTAAATAACAAATTTAATTATTTAAAAAAATTGTAAATTATATTTTTATTATTTTATATAAACACGCTTTTTATATACAAATTTAATTTTTTTAGTATTTATATATAATTCTAGTTTCAAATTATAAATACTAATGTATTATTAGCCACTAATATACTAATTGATTCAGTCTTTTATCCTTAGCCGCTACGTTACTCCCACTCACGTCCTCATTAAACAAAACTACGCTTATTTTTAACTATATATCTTTGAATTTGAATTTGAATTTGAATTTGAATTTGAATTTTAATTTTAATTATATTGCCATCTAAAAAAAAGTTAGTTCAGATCTTTAAAATAAATGCAATACCAACAATTAAAATTCACATGTATATAATTACAAAATCTCAACTTAATTTAATCTAATACAAATAACAGTATTTATATTATTCTATTCTTTATATATGATGTTCATGTATTTACACACTCAAAATTCTAGTACAACTTATAATTAAATAGCTTATTTTTATTAAACATTGGATTTTTAATTATCGAATAATCATGAAATATATGCTTTAAAGCTGAATTAAGTACTTATTATTCGTCCCACTACAATAATACGAGTACGTTACTTTTATTCGATTAAATTATATCGTTAATTTAAATTATTTTAATTTACATATTTAATATAAATTTTCGTACCTTTCATGTTTTAAATTATATGCATAAAAAAATTTAAAAAAATAAAAACCAAACTAATACAATATCGTCGTGTTAAACAATTTTTCATATATCTTCAATAATTTTAAAATTTTAAAAAGTTATTTGTTATATTTTTTACCAAATCATATATTCAATTAACCTAACGAGTAAAATAACTGGCCACTACCATTTGGGGCTCATTAATTTTAATATGGAAAATATTATGGTGTAAACCCTGAAAATGGAACAATTGGGTGTATAACACAAAGATGGACGTGTCAGATGGAGCCACAACACGCAGGGGGCGTGTTGAAGGAACCACGTGGGGGGCGTGGAGGCTACGTGGGTTGATCAGTTTGGGCCAACATGGCAGCACGCGAGGGGCGTGCTTAGTCAGCACGCAGGGGGCGTGCTGACGTGGCGATCACTCGTTGGCGCACCAGGGGAAGCACGCAGAGGGCGTGCTGAGTCAGCACGCGGGGGGCGTGCTGACGTGACGATCAATGGTTGGCGGACTCGGGGAATCACGTGGGGGGCGTGTTGACGTGGCGAGCATGCATTGGTCCAAGTATGCACCACGTGGGGGGCGTGCTGAGTCAGCACGTGGGGCACGTATTAAGTTCACCTCTCTATATAAGGCAGAGCTCGGTGGTAGTTTGCATAGTGAAAAAGATTTGAGTGTGTTTTGAGTGTTCTTTGAAGATATTGTTAGTGTAATGGAGGGAACCGCAAATTTGGTGGTGTATCGCAACGGTGAAATAATACATAATACTCATGAGGGAGTGAAGTTTGTGTCCCAGAATCCGTTTTCGTTTGTGGTTCCATGCACGATGACGTTAATGGAGCTGCAGAACGGCCTCTGTCAAAGCATGGAAAACGGTACATTAATGAGAGTGAGCAGAATTCTTTATCGAAATCTGATTGTAGTTTTTGGTGGTCTAATACAGTTTGATGTCCTGCCGATTACTGATGAAGCGAGTATGCAGAATATGTTTCAAATTCATCGGCAGACTCAGATGCGACACCCACAGATTGAGTTGTACGTTGAGTTTGAAACTGTGGAGGTTCAAAACGATATAGACATACATGACGATAGAGCTGCAGTGTACGAAGGAATGAATAGTGACAGCGAAGAGGACTTCGAAGCCACTTATGAGGCCGGCGACGAAGATGAGGATGGTGATGTGGGAGTTGAGGCAGCAGCAGAGAATGTAGTGGTTCATCCGTCTAGCAGTCAACCGATGGACGTTCCACCTTTTATGCGTGAGTTGGATCTCGAGGCCATGCATGCCCCCGAGTTTCCGGAATATGCAAACATAGGTACGTGTTGCAAAGATAATAAGTTTTTGTTAGTTTAAACATTGGCTTTAGTAATAAATGATGATTTTGACTTTCTGTAGACGTTGTTGATCCTGAGGACGGAGAGTTCCGGATTGGAATGGAATACAGTAGTAGAAAGTCAGTCGTCGCAGCAATTAGAAATTTCACTATATCTAAAGGAGTTGACTATGAGGTGTATGAGTCTGAGTCACAGACGTTCTATGCAAAATGCAAGATGTACGGGCGTGGATGCGACTGGCTTATCCGAGCCAGCTTGATACGGAAAAAAGGCTGTTGGGAGATACGCAGATACAACGGTAGGCACACGTGCACGATCGGAACGATTTCACAAGATCATTCCAAGTTGGACTCAGATACAGTTGCTGAGGCTATAAGGCCATTGGTCGAGACGGACCCGACCATCAAGGTGAAATCTATAATTGCAGAAGTCCAGTCGAGGTTCAACTATACCATCAGTTACCGAAAGGCATGGTTGGCGAAGCAGAAGTCAATAGCCAACATTTTCGGTGGTTGGGAGGATTCTTACCAAGCCTTGCCATGGTGGCTCTCGATCATGGTGCAGAAGATGCCTGGTTCAGTTGTCCAAATAGAAACACGACCATTGTACAATGGGAATGAGGAGGCACAAGGTGTAAAAATACTGCATCGTGTATTTTGGAGTTTCAATCCATGCATTAGGGCATTCAGGCATTGCAAGCCCCTGGTTCAGGTAGACGGCACACACCTATACGGAAAATACAAAGGTACACTTCTAGTCGCTGTAGCACAAGATGGGAACCAGAACATTGTGCCTATCGCCTTTGCCTTAGTGGAAGGGGAGACAGCTGATGCGTGGCACTTCTTTCTCAGGAATCTGCGAACGTATGTTGTTAGAAAAGACGGGGTGGGTATGATCTCAGACCGGCATGAGTCAATACGGGCAGCAGTTAATCGTTCCGGTGGTGACTGGCAACCTCCAAGAGCATGGTGGTTGTTTTGTATAAGACACATCGGCAGTAACTTCCTAAGGGCATTTAAAGTTCCTCACTTGCAGAAGCTTGTTGTCAACATCGGGTATTCAAGAACGGTGGAGGAGTACAATATCAATTATAAGAGGTTGGAAGAGCGAGGCGAGGCATATGCCAGGTGGTGCGATGCCATCGGGCTCAGACATTGGGTATTGGCATTCGACGAGGGACATCGATGGGGCCATATGACAACGAACCTTGTGGAGTGCATTAACTCAGTGTTGAAGGGTGCCCGTAATCTACCTGTGTTGGCGCTGGTCCGAGCAACATATTATAGGTTAAATGAACTCTTTACGCGGAAAAGTGCCGAGACTCATGAACGCAAGCGTGCTGGATATACGTACTCCGCATTTGCGCAACAGCGGATAGAAGCAAGTATGCAACAGGCTGGGAATATAGTTGTGCACCGCTTTGATAGACGAAATGAAGTGTTTGAGGTGCGCGAAATGAATACTGGAAAGGTGTTAGTTGTTGATCTTGCGCGACGGACGTGTGGCTGTGGACACTTTCAGGTTGAACGAATACCATGTCGCCATGTTATTGCTTGTTGTGCTAACCAGCGTCTCGATTGGCAGTTGTACGTGCATGAGGTGTACAAGATGACGGAAGTTCGTAAGGTTTATAGATTTGAGTTCACACCATTGGGAGGTCCCGAGACATGGCCTGCTTATGAGGGACCGAAAGGAACAGAAAATCCTTAACTATTTACCTCCTGCATGTAGTCTATATCATGCCTGAATGTCTCTACGGTCTTGGATAACCATGCTGTGGTCCGTTCCGAATGACTCCACCTGACACATTATTAATTTAAATAACTCACCAAAACTAAATCATGCATCATGAATATAACACAGGACTAAAATAAGACTTATTACCTCCTGGCAACTGGTATCTCGGCCGGTGGAAGGGTTTGTCTCGGTACGGGAGCAAGACACGGCATTCGCTCCCATGCCCAAACAAACAACAGATTCAGAGGGCCATCCATCTCCTTTGTATCATATCGTGATGCACGGCATAGTGCTCTGTAAAGATGCGCGAGACATGCTGCCCCCCAACTATAAGTATGGATCTGCTCGAAATCGCGAAGCAGTGGTAGATATTTCGCATGGGTATATGCGGTCGACTTGTCCGTGAATAGAGTCGACCCTAGCAAACAGAAAATATGGCATCTGACGTATCTCCTGATGGACTCCTCAGTGTCCAACGGCTCTGCGTCTCTGATACGTCGAACCCAACCCAGCTTTATATAGGACTTCACATTATGACTGACTGATGGCTGACGACCGAATATCGCTATGCCTTGACTTTGAACGAAGTCGCTACTACTATATGTCCATCCACTGACAGGCTTTCCATCAATGGGTAGGCCGAATATATGAGCGACATCTTCTAATGTCACCGTAACCTCACCGATCGGCAATACAAAACTGTGCGTTTCAGGCCTCCACCTTTCAACCAGAGCAGCTAGCATGGGGTGAAATCCTCTTATGATTCCAATTCTGGACACGTGGAAGAATCCCGTGGCGCGTAAGTAGTTCTCCACCATCGGATTCCACGTCTGTGGCGGATCCAGTTTACGTACCAACAAATTCCTGTTAGGCTGCATCAACAAAGATATATGTTACATTAATTAAATAATAATCCTTATATAAATTAATTAATAAACATTAACATATTTATACAATAACAATATTTAATAATATTTATCTATTACATATTATTATTTAATAATCTTTATTTATTTTATCAAATTATTTATTTTTTTATTTTTTAGTAAATATAATATAATATAATATAATATAATATAATATAATATTTTTCTACGTATTATTATAATTATATTTAATAATTATTTATTTTTTCAGTTTTTTAATTATAATATAATATACTATTTTAATAACAACATATTATAATATACTATTTTATAATATATTATTTTTGCTTACTCATACGCAACATATACTTTTTTACACAGTAACAATATTTTTTTTTTATTGTTCAACTAATAACAACAATTATAACAAATTATATTATACATCTTATTATTATTATTATCAACGTTTATTTTATAATAAAAATTATTGTTTTATTCTAAAAACATTTATAAATTACACAATAATATTCAAATTACAAAATATATATGCATAAAAAATAGAAGAACATAAACAATAAATTAAACTTTAAATACAGCAAAATAAATAAATTTATCCACTTACATAAATAGGATGATCCAAATAGTTGACAATATGTTCTTCAGGCGCCAAATAATTACGTACCATTTTTTTTTAATCTTTAAAACTAATATATTTTTTCCTTCAGAGCTACAATAACACAAACACACACTGACTTCCTTTTTTTCCTTCTCTCTTAACGTGGCTTGCCTTCCTTTTTTTCCTTCTCTCTTAACTTGGCTTCACCTCAGTAGGAGGAGAAGAACAAAGACTCCATTGCTGCAATGCCATTCTTCATCACCATACACATATATATATATGAAGCTTAAACTGGCGCTGGTTCCTGGGGTGGGGGGCTGTTCCCTGCATGCAGGCAGGGCTGGCAACACGCCCCCCGCGTGGTGCTTTATGCAGCCTCGGAACTCCGCGCAACCCTGTGCGCGTCACGGTCTTCCATGAACCACGCCCCCTGCGTGGTGAGTCAGCGATCGTACCACGCCCCCTGCGTGGTGAGTCACCACGCTCCCGGCGTGTTGCTGGCGTGCTGCCACCTCGCTTTCCTGCGCAGTCACCACGCCCCCGGCGTGTTGAAGGTGAGCTCCACCCATCGGTAATTCCCCTAATTGGGCAATATCCAGCAAATACACCCACCTGCAGTCCATAAAGAAAATAATTTGTGACCATTTGGCTCGGCTTACCCTCGACTATAGCTTCAGGATACTCCTCCTCTACCAATGCAGTTTTCAATAATATTGGACAAATTTGGCATTCTCTATCAATATGTACAGCAGAATTTTTGCACCAGTTGCTAGCCCATCTTGCACTTTCTTTCTATGTTTTCCACAAAAAAAAGCAACCCTTCAATCAACGCCAATCAAATATTTTAAATTAAATCTGTAAGGCCATAAAGCTTGTAACACTGCTGTTCTGTGAAAGTACACTGTCACACCTGAACACCTTCCTAATTTATTATGTCAAGTGACTTGAGAATCACAATCAAACAAACGTAGCCGCTACGAAATCCATTCATGATTGTTGATTAGAGCACTTCTTATGTCTAATGAGTCTCTTTTATTTTGTTTTTGTTTTTTCTTTTTTTAATTCATTGAGCAAATTTAACAAGCTAATTACAATGATTATATTTATTATTGTCTTTGATATATGTGAACGACTGTTGCTAATTACATATTCTTGTTGGCATTATATTGTTAAATTAAAAGCATCACAATAATTTTCTTGCTAATTATGGATTACGTTACTAGTTAAGCAGGAGATAATTAATTAATACTAAACTCTATGTCTAACTATTGAATAATTCTCCATAAAATGTTATTCTGATATAATTTTTTTTTAAATGATCAAACTATTAAATAACTCTTCATTCATAAAATGTTGTTTAAAATTTAAAACAATAATAATTTTCGTAAAATAAACAATCATCAATGGGGTAATTTATTATGTCATTTGGAAAACAAAATTGTATAATAATATATAGAATTATTTGAGTGATGAATCAAATTATTATGAGAGTAAAAACTTTCTTAGCAGCTGCACTTAGCTCCGGATTTTATTGCTTAAGTAGAAGAGTAAATGTGAAATCATTTAAATTTATTTAATTAGCTTTAATATAATTTGATGATGACTTTTTGTTGTTGAATGGACTAAAGTTGCATGGTTATTAATTTTTTTTTGGGGTAAAAAATTATTATCAAAATTTAAATGATTAAGTAAATTATTTATTATTATTGTAATAATAAGGATAAAGTATATTTTCTCCTGTTGAAATTTGTTAAAAGTTTTAAGCTGAATGCTATGCTGTTTAAGATGTGGTGTTTATTTACTAAAAAAAGTTAAAAATTAATATTTAATTTAAAAGATATAAAAATAAATAATTTTTAAAAATTCAAAACTTACTACAAAAAGAAATACAAAATTTAGGCACCAAATCATAGACACCATAGAATTGGCCAAGTTTTAATAATACCTCTAAATTTTATTAGATAAAATATACTTTTTGTTCTTGAAATTTGGTAGAAGTTTTAAAAATACCCATAAGTTTTATTTTGTTTCAATTTTTTCCCATAAATTTTCGATTTGCATCAAATAAATCCTCGACGGTTAAATTTTCAAAAAATTTAAGATCAATCTAACAATAATGCATAAAAATTATGCTTGATTTACTTGTGTTGAGGGTTGTTCTTATGAAATTGTTGTTGAATTAGTCTTAAATTTTTTGAAAAATTAGACGTCAGGGTATATTTGATGCAAATCGAAAACTTTTGGGACAAAATTGAAACAAAATAAAATTTAGGGGTATATTTGAAACTTTTGTCAAACTTCAAAAACAAAAAAGTATACTTTATCCAATTTTATTTTATTTCAATTTTGTTCCAAAAATTTTCAATTTACATCAAATATACTCCTGACAACTAATTTTTCAAAAAAATTAGTACCAAATTAGCAACAATTTCAAAAGAATAAATTTTAATACAAACAATTCAGACATAATTATTAGGGCAAATGACTTGATTAAACCCAATGGATTCCAATATGTCCTGAATGTCCCAAACCAAAAAATGCAACGTTAAAGTCCCAAACCACATTTCTATATAAAGCGAATTGAGTAAATTCGATTAGCGTAACACGTAGTAAATCAAATCCAATTGATTCGATTTAGGTGAAAAACGTAGTTTAACTACAATCGAATCAAATCAATTCGATTTGACGTTCTCCTACTAAATCGAAACAAATGGGCTCGATTTACAAATGAACTTAAATCGAATGCAATAGATTCGATTTATAAATGAACGTAAATCAAATCAATTAAATTCGATTTACACATGCACCAACGTTAGGGTAAATCGACACTAAATGTTTCGATTTACAAAGCAATGAGGTATATAAAAATGAGCTCATACACAAAATTTCGTAGAAGAGTGAGATTCACAATGGCTAGTGATGAGAGTTTTATAGCTCTTGTGCACTATAGAGGGTCAATTAAGAAGAAAACGCGATCAGGAATTAAGTTTACTGACAAGGACCCGCTGAGTATTTTTCTCAAACCTTCGACTAGTTTCGATGAGTTTAAGAATACTATACTCCGAAGACTAGGACTGCATGGCGTGAAACGGGTGGAGAAGTTATTCTATAGAATTCTGATTTCCGTGTTACGCGATGATGTAAAGTATGATTCATTTCGTTATTAGCAATGACGAAGATATTCAGGTGCTGTTTCATTGTCACCGTCAGTTTCCTGAGGTGAGGACTCCAGAGTTGTTGGCGAAGCTTGTGGATGTGGCATCTAGTTTTGGAGGTTCGAATAGGAATATGCACTCCACAGGACATCTAGCCAACTCTAGTGCCATGCCTGTTAGATCCTCGCAGCAGTGCCAGTGATTGCACCCAAGCCAGATTTAGTAACTTCACCATCCTTTGCCGTTAATCTGAATCGCAGTTGTGATGCATTAGTTGGTGAGGCTGGACCGTTGGTAGAGGGTGCTTTCGCGGTGCCCAGTTCTCCTCCGTTTGTTCTAGTTTTCTGAGAGGTTGGAGCACCCGATGGGGTTGAGGATGCATTGCATGATGATGATGATGATGATGTGGAGCCCGCAACGATTGCTGATGATAGTGACAAGGAGACACCACGGACGACTCCACCTGTGGGTAGGGGAGCATCTAGTTCAGGTACTAATCAGTACCCCCCGCACTTCTCTGCTCTGGACTTAGATGCCATGGCACCTCAGGAGGATCCCTCTGTACCTGTTGGCTTCGGGGCAAGAGACACGCAAAATGCAGGAGGTGTAGCTGAATTTCAGGTCGGTCAGCAGTTTCAGGATAAAGAGGAAGTCGTGCTTAGCGTGAAGACCTATAGCATTCGCCACGGGGTTGAGTACAAGGTATTGGAATCGGATCACCGCAAGTACTATGGCAAGTGTAAGGAGTTCGGGAGCGGGTGCGTATGGCTCATCCGGATCAGCCTCTGCCAGTGCAAAGGGATTTGGGAGGTTAAACGGTACAATGGTCCTCATACTTGTCTAGCCACATCGATCTTTAGTGACCACAGAAAGCTTGATTATCATGTCATATCGGCCTTTATTATGCCCATGATCAGAGCTAATGCTGCCACGTCGATTAAGGTACTGCAGAATGCCACAGAAGCACACTTCGGCTTCAGACTGATGTACAGGAGGGTTTGGATGGCCAAACAGAAGGCCGTATCACAAATTTATGGAGACTGGGAAGATTCGTATAATGAGTTGCCACGATGGGTATTGGGCTTGCAGATCACTATGATAGATAGTGTAGCTGTGTTGAGGACGAGTCCTGTTCGAGTTGGTGGGCAACTGGATGAATCTATAGCTTCTTTCCATCGCTTGTTTTGGAAATTCCCTCCCTGTGTTGAGGCATTTCGACATTGCAAGCTGTTGGTCAGTGTGGACAGCACACACCTGTACGGCAAATACGGTGATACACTGCTTATCGCGATTGCACGTCCTCTGACTCCACGTAAGCCACGACCCCTCGCCTCCATCACATCAATGGCCTCCTCCAGCCAAATCCGCTCACGCTGGCTAGATCGTGTCCCAAACGCTGCCTCCTAGCAACCCTACGGTTGTTCGGAACATCAGGCAGCTGGTCCATGTCCAGGACTCGTCCGGGACCTCGATCAATCGCCTTAGCTGGTATTGTAGCTGCCCTAGGGTCACCTAGGATGAGCTCAGGCGATAAAAACCTCCTGCCGTGCTGATACCACCAGTCAAGGTACTCATGAGAAGGTCCAGGATCAGGTACGATGTCAAACTGTAGCATGTGCCGCGCCCTGTTGGCCCAATGAATGTGCCAACTCTATAGTGTCAACGGAAACCAATGATCTCCACCTCTCCCATCCTTTGACATTAGAAAATCTATGTTCAGGGAAGCACGTGGCCTACCCTGAACCCCACCAAACTGAGGGAGCACCTGATCTACCGGATGCCACTCAATGACAGCGAAATAGATCAACGTTGTCGCAGCCCTCCACAGAGTCATATGGCGTGGCTCCAATATCTCGGGGTGTACCACCTGCACGACCTCCGCCAGGCTATATGGCATCCATAGAAACTGCGCATACAAGTTCATATTGTTAGTCAACATAAACTAATAAAGATGCAAATACAACATGAACATGGAAATACTCACATCCCCCGGCTGGAGTAAATCAATCCTCAATCTCCAATTCGTGACACGAGGCCCCTTGTCACTCAAGCTCGGCTGATAACCTCCCCATCTGATAACCACAACATTTAGTTAACAATAATTTTAACTGCTAAAAAATGAAAAATAGTTCGCATCGCTAAAGGGAGACTACCTCGACGTCAACAGCTAATGAAAAACATCAAATCCGTCCGGCCGGAATCCAGAAAACCTCCAAAAGATCCATGACTGGAGGAGCTACAGTGGACCAGCCAACTTGACGACATTTATGTTCGCCACACGGCACATGCACCTGTATAGCCATGACAACGCAGCAGAACTGTACTGACCCATGTCCTCCAACCTGGCGACGTACGGCAGCCATCGGATGTGGAGGCGGGTACCTGACTTGTCCCCAAACAACTGCATCGATAGGAGCATCATGATGTACGCACGGGCATACCTCCTAACCGTCTCCTCATCTGCCCCCTGTGGAAGCTCACTAAACGTCTCCTCAAACCATGTGCACTTCACTGTGAACTTGTCGATGCAGTTCGCAGGAGGTAATACCCCGAGCAGCTCCTCAAACCACACCCATGGAGGTTGGCCACCCGCTATATATCGTGGAAAGTCTGTCAGGCATCTGCTAACATACTGACCGTTGATCGGGAGACCAAGGTGGTACGTTATATCCTGTAAGATTATCGTGCACTCCCCAAATGGCATGTGGAATGTATGCGTCTCAGGGCGCCATCTCTCTACGAAGGCGCTGACCAACGGCTCGTCCAATCGAAACCAACTCTCGTTCAATCTTGCAAGATGGTAAAGACCAGCCATCTACAAGTAAGGAACGATCCTATCATCCAACATCATACTGTGCTGCCGTCTCATGCTGCTGATGCATCGATGGGGCTGCATGAGAATAGAAGATGACTTCTCACATTCGTGACAAAAAAAAACTGCTCGATGCATCAAATTTTTAGTTACGACAGACATTGCATGCCATCACTTTTCAAACATTTTTACAATAAATTCCTAGCAAACTTTTATAGATAAAAACGCTAACCACTACATTACTCACGATCCAATTCTTTGTATTAACATAAAAAAATATTAATATGAGATAAAAACAGGTTCTTTTTATTAATACACATAAAAATATGTACCTAACCTTGTTCATGACTTTACAGCTAACCTAATATATAGATAATGATTCACTAAGTCTGACATGAACTAAATTCAAATATCTATTTTCGAATTTATTTAAAAATTCCACACTAACAGTTCTAACTAACTACTAATTTATTTTTAAAAAAAATTATAAATATTAAAAAACACTAACCTCGAGGTGGACGGCACTAGCAATATGCGCGACTCCATCTAGTCGATACAGATGATTTGGATCATCCTCCATGCATGTAGATTCGGTTGTTCCCGGTTTGCTTTCAGAGAATTTTAAATCTGGGTGGTGGGGTATGAGGTTTCTAGGTTCGAATCAACTGATTTCAATTTGCTTATATAGCAAAGATCCAAGGAAATCGAATTAATTAGATTCGAATTATGCTCAACGATAAGTACATGTAAATCGAAACAAGTAAGTTTGATTTACAAAACCATCAAATCGAATCAAGTGGTTTCGATTTACGTTGGGCTTGAAATCCGTTGGCTAAATCAAATCGTGTTAATTCGATTTACGTGTATTTAAAAATCGAATCCACTAAATTCGATTTATTCATATTTTACCATGAACGTAATTCGAATTGATTTGATTTGATTTACTATGTGTTTCACTAAATCGAATTCACTCAATTCAATTTATATAAAAATGTGGTTTGGGACTTTGACGTTGCATTTTTTGGTTTGGAACATGCAGGACATATTGAATTCCATTAGGTTTAATCAAGTCATTTGTCCTAATTATTATGTATTATTGTTGGATTAGTCTTAAATATTTTGAAAATTTAACCGCTATAGATATATTTGATATAAATTAAAAAATTTCAAACATAAAACTAAAATAAACTAAAATAAAATTTAACAATATTTTTAAAATTTTTGACAAATTTTAAAAAAATACTTTACCTTTATATAATAAATAGTTTAATAATGTTCTTAAATAATATTCAATTAAATAAGTAGTAACAACATGTATGTTTTCACACAGTAAAAAATATTTAATTAGAGTTTTTGTCAGAGATTACTATATGAAATAGTTAAACAATAAGTTAAGATGTCGTGTCATGGTGTGGGACTATACTAATATATATTTTCATATCATTGAGAATATATATATAGATAGCTACAAATTTTGGAAAAAAAAAAAAACATTATAATATAATATATAAGTATACTACCTAAACATTTTCCTCAACAGGATTGTGATTCTTCGCATGATTATTTACCAATCATAGAATGAGATAACTACTATAATAACATATTGACACAACTAATCACAAGTCAAACTATGATTATTGATTATATATAATATATATGGATGAAAAGGAATTTTAAACTTTTATATATTAAGATTATATGATAATGATTTATTCTAACCAAATTTCATAAACCAAATTTTGGTTTTGAAAAACAATGCGTGTGGACATCGACAACTAGCCCACAGTTTTTATATATATATATTAAGAAGTAGCTGTCTCTTGTGAAGTCCCTAATTAATTATATATTATCATTAATTAATTAATAATTTATACATATAAAATGTGTTGGTAAAAAGTCAACATGGGTTTTATGTATTATAATCAGTTTCAAACCTTATACATAATATTTTTGTACCATATCATCATTATCATGATTAATTAATTTGACAATTTGCAAAATTATGCGTTGGATATTCCAATGTTTTTTCATAGTTTTTAATCATTTGAAAACGCGTAATAATTAAGTACCTATTTTTGTGAAAGGGAAGAAATTAAAAAAAAAATGTTTGCAACAGGTCTGTGCTTACTTTGATCCTAAAAAAAAAATTAAAGCAAATTTATTGTTTGGTTTATTTGAGAAAGAAAAGATTATTATTAAATGATTCTTTTATTTATATGTTTAAAATAAATAAGGAGAATGCGATTTAGAAGAATTACTATATATTCTTATAATTTTATTTTTGTTAAATATTATGTAGAAAAAAAAAGTAACAGTAATGTTATGGTGCACTTAATGTAAATACTTTTTACAAATCTAATAAAAAAAATTATCTTTCACTTAATTTTATTCTTCACCAAAAAAATTTTGAAAAATTAAATAGTAACATAATAATTGATTAGGAATAAAAAATTAAATTTAAACATCAAAATATTCAAATTAGGAAAAACTTGAATATAAGGAGTTTGGAGAGTTTTTAATAATTAATAAAACTCGTGAATATATAAGGTTTTAACTCAACCTTTTAAAATCTTTCATTCTTCTCCAAAATTTTTCAAAATCAAACACATGAACACATCTTAAAAAAAAATATTATGTTATTTCAAATTATATATATATACACTCAGCACAGAATCTATACCAAGTATACTACTTTTTTGTTTGATATATGTTTTAATATTTTTTGACATTATTATATGTATGCACGTAACCATTTTTTAAGAACAAGAGATAACCTAAAAAATATACCCATTGTACTTTACTTTTTGCAAGGTTCTTTTCATCTTTTAATGAAGCACTATATATATCTTCTTATTAATTTAATTATATTGTTAAAATTAAAGAGAAGAAACGAACTCAACAAGCATGTGTCAATCACTATTTTTCCCTAATAGGTTGATATATTACTTTAAACAAGATAATTGCAACTAGCATTAAATATAAACTAATTAAAAGTCAAAGTCCAACATATATATGTATAATGTAACCAAGTTAATTGGGGTAGTTTATTGGGTAGTTTACTAGTTCGATTAAATAAGTGTTAGAGGTTCGAATTTTGCCTTGTGCATGCAGTAATTCATTGACCAGCGACAAACTTTTAAATAAAACTCTGATTCGCGACGGATTAGTCCTTAATCTGTCGGGTTAAGAGATGTCATGAAAAAAAAATGTATAATGTATACATAATAAGTTGAATAGCGTTTACATATGCATATATTCTTAATTATTAGGGTATTTTTTGTGTGTTGGGAGGTAAAAAATGGGATAAAAAATTCTATAAGTAGATTTATGATTTACCATAGCCCTTCTTAGCATTGTTTATTAACATATTTGTGATATAGTTACTTGAATATAATCTTGTATTGATAGTTTGAAACAATAATAAACAATTTATTTAAATTTTCTTTTTAGAAAAAAAAATAAAGAAAAAAATGTTTGAATAGATTTAGTCCAATTATTTCATCAAATTTTTAAATATTTTTGTTAGAATATAATTAGGATCAATTAGAATTATTTAGTATATCTGAATATTTATTATAGAATATTTTATAATAAATATTCAGATATACTAAATAATTCTAATTGATCCTAATTGATCCTAATTATATTCTAACAATTTTATTGAAGAAATTATAAGTAAAATAATGTTACTAATAAGTAATAACTATTTATTGAATAAAATAATATTAATAGTAAATGCGACAAATTATGATAGAAGGTCTAAACTATGGATAAATTATATTGTTTTCATAACAGCTGGCAAAAAATATTAGGAACAAACTGTTCTAGTTCGAACTTCAAAAAGTTCCAACTTCCAAGTCTAAAATGATCTAGTATATTTTATCATTTGTTTTTCTAAAATGACAATAAATATATATATATATATATATATATATATATATATATATATAACATAAAAAAATTATGAGCAAAATCCTAAATAAAATAGAAAATTGTTCGTAGAATTTGTTGCTAAATATTATGTTGACCAAAGAAATTATATTTTTTAAAACTGGAAAAAAATAAGTAAAACCAAAAAAAAAAGACACAAACACGATAACTAAGCTATTTATAATATATAATAAAAATTAATTACCAAATCAGTTATCATATATAAATAAATTCAAATATTTTTTTAATTAAATAATTAGCAATTAGAATAATCAAATATGTCATAATAAAATAGTTAAACATATAATAAATTAATAATCAAATTTATTTATAATAATATAATATAATATAAGATTTTTTGTGAGCTATCAAATATATATTTTAATATATAGTAGCAGATTAATAACAAATTTTTTTGTGTACACGGTATATATGATAAAGAATAATTAAGAGCGTTTACATATAAAATATTAAATTTTACTCAACTTGATTATTTGAGAACATGTTATATATTTTTCATATTCTGATTTTCCTTTTAAATACGTTTTATATATATTTCTTACAAATTAAGGTAACAATTTGCTTTCTTTATCTGTTAGTTATGAGAAGCATATCAAGTTTTCGACGTGTTCAGATGGTTGAATAAATTGTTTGACTATGAATCATATTGAAATGTGCAAAATCGTGACCAGATACAATTTGCCTCTTTTTAAATGTAGTATAGTAGTCCAATCAAACCCTGGTCAATTTTCTTAAATTTTGTTGTCATTTATGTTATCCACCGAGATTAATTAGCAAAGTAATAAAACCCTATTAATAGATATTGCGACAGTTTTGATTATGCGTCTCTTTCAAATTGTGGCGATTTAAAACTTTTTAAATCATTAATTAATCTGTTAATTCTTATAATTTTATCAGATTTGTAATTAGATTCTCATAATTTTTTCTTTTCAATTAGATCTCTACACTAATTTTAATTTTATAATTAGGTCTATTTTATGTAAAAAATATTAAAATTAACAGAATATTTTTTTTCAAAAAATATGTGATAAAATATCTAATTAGATTCTTAATTATAGATATTTTCAATTTGCAGGAACAATATTAAAAAATTTTAACATTTTTTACACTATAAAAGATCTAATTATAAAACTAAAAAAGCAGTGTAGGAACTCAATTGAAAAGAAAAAAATTATAGAGACCTAATTAAAAATTTAGTAAAATCATAGAGACCACAAAAATAATTAAACCTAAAATTTATTTCGAACACAAGTTGTAAGTATTCTTAATTGCTGTAAAATATAAAAAACACCTATGAACACATAACAATAATTTTTAAAAAATGGCGAAATTACTGCAATAATTTTGCAGGAGTTAAAAACCGTCGCAAACTAAAATAACATTTTTTTTTGGTAATGACTAAGAATGAGTCATGAATTTAGATCACGAGAATATTAGAAAATAAATTTATATTAAAATTATTAGTTCTTTAAGAATAATATAGTCTACTAAATTAAGTTAGACTACTCTAAAAGATTTTGAACTTTAATTTATAGCCTGTATGTTTTAACAATAATACTAGATATACATTTTTTTTTTTAATATAGTTATTATACAACAATTCATAAACTCTTTTATTATTTCTAAAATAATCTTATTTGGGTCAATTTTCAAACAGGAATATCAATAAAAACCATGATTGCGCAATAGTTGTATAAAAAATAACTGTCCATGATTGTGTGGATCTACTAATTAATCAATTTTACATATTCATGTTCTATTTTTTTTTTTTTTTTTACCAAAGATATGAGACTCGAACCCGCAACCTCTTAATTGAGTATGGGGAGACTATGTCATTTGAGCTATTACTTATTGACTCTAAATTTGGAAAGATAGGAGACTCGAACCCGCAACCTCTTAATTGAGTATGGAGAGTCTATGCCATTTGAGCTATAACTCATTTGCACATATTCATGTTCTATGATTAGAGGTAATCTTAATCTCACATCTGAAATAATAATTAATCAATCGAATTTTTGAGTTGACTAACATAAAATTCATCTCTTTATAGTGTACAAAATATATGGTAAAATTATCTCAAATTATATGTGGCACTCTAACAAACAGGCTCTTAGGCTTTCAATAATAAAGCATTAAGTAAGTCTTAAAATTGTTGTACTAGAAAAATGATACACAATTTTGATTGTGTTATGTAGGTAAGAAAGAGACACTTGGTGAAGATGTGAAGAAATAGAGATAGAATTTATTTTTAAAATATATGGAAAATATAAAAAGTTTTTGTCACAAGAAAAATTTATGAAATGTTTGATAACAAAATAATATCAATTAAAAATTGTCAAAACTTATTATTTCTGATTTTATTTAATGCACTCTATATTAAATAAATATTAAATAAGATAATTTTAAGGTGATTGTTTTTATTTCTCTAACCTTATAAGTATCTATTATTATCACTACAATCAAACGAGCTTTTATATCTATTTTTTTTTTATATTTTTGTCTTAAATACAAAATCTAAATGTGATCAAATTATGTGAAAGATTAATTTAATACCACTCTCCTTCCGTTGTTTTATACTTTGTCTCTTTAATTGGATGAATACTTATTAAAAACAATAAAATCAAGTGAAATTTATAGTTATGCTACACATCTAAATTTTATTGGTAATTAAGTTAAATTAAATTGATTAAATCCAATAAAAATTAGTTTTATTAGTGGAGTGTGTAACTACGTAAAACAGTTCCTGCATTATTCTCCTTCTCTTTTTTTTTTTTTCTTTTTTTTGTGTTTTTTTTTTATTTTCTTTCTCTTTTATCTTCGCGTGTTTCTTTCTCATCATCATTCTTTTATTGTTGTTGCTACGTTTTTTTTCTTTTTTTTTCTCTTTTTTCTAGTGATTTTGTATCATTATATGTTTTTTTTTATTTGATTTTTTCTTATTTTTATTCTTATTAAGAGATTAAATGAGAAGGTAAAATAAGAAAAAATAATGAACAAGAAAAGAAAAAGAAAAAGGAAGAGAAGAAGTTTTGAGTCATTATTAAGTAATTTCGGTGCATTCTGGATTTAAATAAGGTGAACTTTTGGTCTGTGCTTATTTTGAATTGAGTTTGTTTGTGTGTTGTTATCATTAAGTAATTTCGGTACATTCTGAATTTGAATTTCAGTGCATTCTTGATTTAAATAAGGTGCACTTTTGGTCTGAACTTGTTTTGAACCGAGTTTATTTGTTTGTCGTCATCATTAAGGAATTTCGGTGCATTCTGAATTTGAATTGTTATACATATAAAAAGAAAACAACGATAATGACAATAACAATAATGAAAGAGAAAATTGAGGAAAAAAGAGAATGAGAAGAAAAAACAACAATAACTTCTTCTTCAAGTGTGTTAAAAGTCATCCTTTGACACAAACTGCTCATCAACATAATAGAGAAATTGAAAAAACACTGAAAACTATTCCTGACTAAACCAAAATGTCTTTTTAAATACACCGAAACTAGGAACAAAAACAGATTCAACGAAAAAAATTCAAAAATCTCACATTACATTTAAATTTAAACCTTCAACCATGAACACTAATTTTCACAAACAAAAACGAAATTATTCAACTAAGGAGCATCAAATACTAATGAACTAGATTAACGAGGTTCTAACCAAACTTCATCCACTTGATTCGTTTAAAACAGTAATTCAATTCACTATGGTTCAATCGACAGTGTAAACTTACATTATTTATTGTTTTTGAAAACGAAATATCTGTTCAAACCTGATTTCAATAGCTTGATTTAAAAAAAATTGATCTAAATTTTCAAATCAGATCAAAGAGCATTGATCGTAAACGAAGATAATGTAGAGAACGAAAATAATATAGAGAAGAAAGTGAATACAAAAAATGTTGAGAAAATTTAAAAAATATGAAATCTGCATAAAAAAATATATGGATTTTTTTAATTTGATTAAACTTAGTTGGTTAAATAACTTAGATGTAAAATTTTATTGTGAAATTTAATAATAAAATTACTATAAACAATTCTTAATTAATGAAAAAAGAGATAATAATAATAATAGAATAACTTTTTAATATTTTTATAAATAAAAAATATAGAATAAAAAATAAAATGCTAAAGTGAAAATAACAATAAAAAATTCAAGAATATATTTCTCATATTTTATATTTTATAATTATGATTTATAATTCTGAGGACTCCAATTTTGGACTATACAAAATGAAAACCAATGATACCTTTACAAGTTAAAAAAGGAATAAGGGTACAAAGTGAAAGTGCAAGACCCATTTTAGAAAATAAACTGTACCAATAAGATCTTGAGGGTCAGAGAGAGAATATCCCCACCACCCCCCACTCCCCAACACAAACAAATTTAAATTATAATAATGGAAGGTGCTTCTCTGCTTGTTGCCACCACTTAAATATCACTTGCTCCAAATACTTTTAACAATTTATACATTATACAAAAATAGATAATATGTTTCTTTTTTTTTTTAATTAAAGATAGGTAAAAAAATTATGTTTACTAAGATAAAATTTTTTACGTCGTTTGATCCATGTATTCTCTCTAGTAGAATTGTGTTTGTCTTGTTGTTATTGTATACAAAGACAATTTTTTGTTAATTATTTTTAAAAATGCAAAAAAAGAAAAAATGGATTTTTTTATGTATATTTTTATTTTTTATTCTATATTTATGTCATATTTTAGTAAATATAATTGCATGTTTGACTCAAATTTGATTTAATAACTTTCTTAAGATTAAAATAAAAAAGAGATAAACTCTATTTGAATTCTATCTTAAGAAAGGAAATATAAAGAAAAAGATTTTTATAAATGGTATTTGGATATTAAGATGAAGACAAAACCATTAAAATTGTCTTTGTTTCTCTAAAGATGTTTCTGTATTTTTGTTTTTATAAATACTAAGGGATACAAATTTAATTGAAAAAGATAATAAATATAGGAATAAAAATAAAATTTTTTGTTCTGTGATAAAAAATTTGCTCAATTTATTATTCTATCTAAAAAATTAGAAGCACAAAATAAAATCACAAATTCTAATATTTTTATCTTAAAATATTTATTAAATATAGTCTCCAACAGACTAACATAAAAGAAAATTTTTTTTCAACTTTTTCTCAACTAATATTTTAAGTATATTCTCTCATTTTACATTTATTAAGTAAAAACAAGAAAAAAATGTAAAAAAATATTAAATAACTAAAAAATTATAGTTGACAAACAAATTAATTAAAAAAGAAAAAAATTAAAAAGAATAATAAAAGTAATAAAATGTTAGGTTAATATATAAATAATAAAAATTTATATACAATTAATTTTACATAAATTAATAATTAAAAATTATTAAATAATTTAATAAATTTAACTAAATTATCATCATCTCATGATTTTTATCTAACTTAAAATTAATCTGCACTTGAGTTTTTTCTTCTCTATACAGATCCATAAATGTACATGTATAGGTGTATGTGATGAACCTTTGTTGTGAGGTACACACGTTGAATGTGATTGGTACTAAGAAAGTTGTTGCTTTTGCGAAATGATGAAATTGATGATCATCTCATGTTAGACAAATTCCACTCTTCCACCACTCGCCGCCCCCCTCACCTCACTCATCCCCTCCACCCTCCTCTCTCTCTCTCTCTCTCTCTCTTCAAAAGTAAACGCTTCATTTGTTTTTTATCAATGCCAACCATCCACTATCTCCTCTTTATATATTTATATATATATATAAAATATTAAATATATATTATTTAATTTATTTTTATATATATTTTATATTTTAATATATATTTTATACAAATTATTAATTTAATAATTATATTTTATATATAAAATACATATTAAAATATAAAATATATATTTAAAAAATAAATTTAAGATTATCTCGTGGTATATAAATTTTGATTACTTCATAAATTATCAAATTAATTTACAACTCACCATAAAAAAAATCCTTTTGTCTCATATACAAAATTAAAACAATGTAGAAATTGAAAAATTCAATCCTAAAATAATACACATTAAAATGTTAAATAATTTAATTAAATATATCAAATTATTTACATTTTTTGTTTCTTTTATATTGTACCATACCTCATTTTATTGTTGTGGGGAGTTCTTATTTTTTTTTTTAAAGATTATTAATAGTCGCCATATTAATAAATTCTACTAGTTGTTGTCAACGTCACACCCCACAAGAAAAAGAAATGAAAATAAAAAAGAAAAAGAAAAGTCTTTTCTTTTACCCTTTGATTTGTTTTTGCAGAGTCAATGGATGGTCATGCTCATTAGCCATGCCAACCCAAAAATCTCTCACCACATTGGTTCTTCTCTTCCCTTGTGTTCCCCTCTTCCTTCTTCTTCTTCATCTTCATCACCATCACCACCAACAACAATCACCTTCATCATCACTTCAACTTCAACAACTTGTAACTGTTATTACTCCCTCTTAATCAATCTTGGATTCTTGTTTAGTTGTGATGACACAAGCTTCTTGTTTTAATTTGATGGTATCTGTTATTGTATTGCCTTTGATTCTCTCCTTGTTTTTGATTGATCAAGTTTCATGTTGTAACAAGAATGATAGAGATTCTTTATTGGCCTTGTATGCCAACATATCAATCTCTTCCACACATGGTTCTCTCAATTGGTCAAATTCTTCTGATTGCTGCAAATGGGAAGGGATTACCTGTGATTCGGATCTCAGAGTCACACATCTTGAGCTTCCATTTAGAGGATTATTCGGACGAATTTCGCCATCTCTGACCGGTCTTGAAGGTCTATCATACCTTAATCTGTCACATAATCAGTTATCTGGTAACCTCCCTGACCACCTATACCAACTGTTTGATCATTTGCTTGTTCTTGATTTAAGCTATAATAGGCTTTCTGGTGAATTGCCAGAATCACCCTTTGTTGATAGTAACAAAACTAGCAATAGAAATACAAATACAAGTGTTGTGATTCAGGAGATTGATTTGTCTAGTAATTTGTTCAATGGAACATTGAAACATTCTCTCATTCAGCATATAGCAGGAGGAGGGAATTTGGTGTATTTCAATGTTAGCAATAACAGCTTCACAGGTCAAATTCCAACTTCACTCTTTTGCATCAATGATCATAACTCCTCGGCTTTGAGATCCCTGGACTTTTCCTACAATGATTTTGGTGATACTATTCAGCCAGGGCTCGGAGCGTGTTCAAAGCTCGAGAAGTTTAGAGCAGGATTCAATGAACTAACTGGGAATCTCCCAGTTGATGTCTTTGATGCTGTTTCTTTGACAGAAATCTCTTTGCCCCGGAACAAGCTTGGTGGAACAATCGACAATGACATTGTTCGCCTCACGAACCTCACAGTTTTGGAGCTATACTCCAATAATTTAACAGGAAAAATTCCACCAAGGATTGGTGAACTCATCAAATTGCAGAGTTTGCTCCTTCATGTTAACAACTTGACTGGTACCTTGCCCCAATCTATGATGAACTGTGCCAATCTTCTTGTGTTGAATTTAAGGGTCAACTTATTGGAAGGGAATCTCTCAGCATTCAACTTCTCAAGATTCCTTAAACTCACAACACTTGATCTTGGCAACAATAACTTCAGTGGTATCTTGCCACCAACACTCTATGCATGCAAGAATCTTACAGCTGTGAGATTAGCGTTCAATAATCTCGAGGGACAGATTTCGCATGAGATTATTGGCCTTCAATCCCTTTCTTTCCTAGCAGTTTCAAGGAACCAGCTGCAAAACATCACGGGGGCTCTGCGAATTCTCACAGGGCTAAAGGAGCTTAAAACTCTGATGCTCTCAAAAAATTTCTTCTATGAAAAGTTACCTAGTGATGTTGACATAGCAGACACAGGTGGATTCCAGAAGCTCCAAGTTTTAGGACTTGGAGGTTGTAGTTTCACCGGCGAAATACCAGGCTGGCTTGTGAACCTGACAAAGCTTGAGGTCTTGGACCTGTCCTTTAACGAAATCAGTGGTTCGATTCCTCCCTGGTTAGGTACACTTCCTCAGCTTTTCTACCTGGACTTGTCTGTTAACCACCTTACAGGAATATTTCCTATTGAGCTTACAAGGCTGCCAGCACTGATATCACAACAGGCGAATGATAAAGTCGAAAGAGCTTACTTGGAGTTACCGGTTTTTGCCGATGCCAACAATGTTTCCCAGATGCAATATAATCAGCTTTCCAATCTGCCACCAGTGATGTATCTGGGACGGAACAGACTCAGTGGCAGTATTCCAATTGAGATTGGAAATTTGAAGGTCCTTCATCAGCTGGATTTGAAGAGCAACAACTTCTCTGGCAATATACCATCTGAGATTTCAAGCTTGGTTAACTTAGAGAAACTAGACCTCTCCGGAAACCATTTATCTGGCGAAATTCCTGATTCGCTCAAGGTGCTGCATTTCTTGTCTTTTTTCAGTGTAGCAAACAATAATCTCCAAGGACGGATACCAACTGGTGGACAATTTGATACATTCTCCTCCTCCAGCTTTGAAGGGAATGCGCAATTGTGTGGCACAGTGATTCAGCACTCTTGTCCTACTCAAAAAAATTCTAACAGCACTGAAGCTCATCGTGGCACAAACAGAAAAGTAATATTAGGACTTATTATTGCAGTGTGTTTTGGCACTGGTTGCATCATGACAGTGCTGACACTTTGGATACTCTCCAAGAGAAGGATCAATCCCGGAGAAGACCATGACAAGATCGAACTGGGATCGGTTTCTCCATACTCCAACAGTGGTGTTCATCCTGAGGTTGACAAGGAGGCCAGCCTAGTGGTATTGTTCCCAAACAAAGCGAACGAAACCAAGGATCTTACCATATTTGAGATCTTGAAAGCAACTGAGAATTTCAGCCAGGCAAACATAATAGGATGTGGTGGATTCGGTTTGGTTTACAAGGCAACATTACCAAATGGAATTACACTAGCCATCAAGAAGCTTTCAGGGGATTTAGGCCTCATGGAGAGGGAATTTAAGGCAGAGGTAGAGGCTTTGTCCACAGCACAACATGAGAATCTGGTGGCACTGCAAGGCTATTGTGTCCATGATGGATTTCGGCTTCTGATGTATACTTACATGGAGAATGGAAGTCTTGATTACTGGCTGCATGAAAAGGCCGATGGCGCATCTCAACTTGATTGGCCGACTCGTTTAAAGATTGCACAAGGGGCAAGCTGTGGTTTGGCCTATTTGCATCAGATATGCGAGCCACATATTGTGCATCGTGATATAAAGTCAAGCAATATACTCCTCGACGAAAAGTTTGAGGCACATGTTGCTGATTTTGGCTTGTCCAGGTTGATTCTTCCTTATCAAACTCATGTCACAACTGAACTTGTAGGCACATTAGGATACATTCCCCCTGAGTATGGACAAGCATGGGTGGCAACTCTACGAGGAGATGTGTATAGCTTTGGAGTTGTCATGCTAGAGCTTCTCACCGGAAGAAGACCGGTCGATGTATGCAAGCCGAAAATGTCAAGAGAGTTGGTTGCTTGGGTTCAACAAATGAGAATTGAAGGGAAAGAAGATCAAGTTTTTGACCCTCTTTTGAGAGGAAAAGGCTATGAAGCAGAGATGCTGCAAGTTCTTGATGTGGCATGTATGTGTGTCAGCCACAATCCTTTCAAGAGACCAAGCATCAGAGAAGTTGTTGAATGGTTGAAGAATGTAGGATTGTCCAAGCGAACAACATAGTATCATCCAAGCAAAAAAATTTCTCCAACAAAAAATCTTTGACAGTAGATATATATGTATACACTTGTGCAAAGAAAATTTTGTTTTTTTTTTCTATAAGTACAGATTATCATGATTTTATCACTGTAAATTGTTGCTAGAAAGTTTTTGTAACTTTATGTGATCATCCATTTTACACTGATGAAGGACTTTGTATTCTAGGAACTAATGTTCAATAATGTTTGTGCAGAAAACTATTACTTCACAATAAAAGAGCTTCTAATAAATGATGTCTCTTTTTTTATGATGAATAACATAGCATCCTATAGTCTCTACAAGCCTTTCTTATATAAATTCTTGTACTTCTCAATCTCAAATATTGCAGTGTTCCTCATATCCTATTATCTACTTGATTTGACAGTATATGATTCTAAAGTATTTTACATCATAGCTGAATTCAGAATTTGACACATTAAATTTTCTTACAGAGAAGATTTCATGCTTTCTAGTACTCAACACTGTCAGATAGATGATTCTCACTTCTCAGCAGCTACCTTTAGTTACTTTGTAAGTTTTATATGTATCAAGAAGCACACAAAACTAGAGGACAAAAAATCAAAAGCAGAAGTTCATAAACCACTAAAGGGATGAATGACTATGATTTGAGATGTATAGGAACTACTAAAGATCATGTTGTGTGACATGGTATGCTAGGTAGAGTAGTATAAGATCATAATCTTCCTCATGGATGTAATAATGTCTCCACTCACACTTCAGAGTGTCAAGATTTGAATGAATAATCAATAGAAAAGGGCAGTCCGGTGCACAAGGGTTTGGAAAAGGATTGCACCCAAAGGATGTAATGTACGCAGCTTAATCTGATAATTACATTAATGGTTGATTCGGACTAGTGCCTTGAAGTCATATGGAGGCAACTCAACTGTTAATCTAAGACTCTTTTTCGAATTATCGAAAGAAAGAAAAAGAAAAAAAGATTGACTCAATGGAAGCAAAATTGACATTTTTTTTTAAATTATGTTCCTCTTTGTGGATATATCTTTTTGAAGGATGTGAAATGTGATGCATATTCAACAGAGGAACATGTTGAAAGTTTATTGGAGGTGTATCATCAATTAAAATTGCTCATGATTACACATATTGACTCTACATATATCCATCTTTTTTGGGTTTTGGTTGTATTTGAGTAGAGACTAGAAAGTCTTTCCCTTCCATCAAATGTGAGTCTCATTTTCAGTGGTGGGGACAGTGAAACACATAATGGCATTGGCATGGAATTTGAAATTAACAACCTTTCACCAACAGCAGAATCAAAATGGGAAGAAAATATACAAACACTATGCTCCCTTAAGTGCATGAAATCATGTCAAATAAAGAGGCATAGGAAAAAACCAATAGCATATACAGTTATATACCATAGTAGCTAAGGCACTTGCTTTATAATTTCAACAGAACCTGCAAGAAGAAAAACATTTTTCTCTGATAAGTACGGATAAACTGTTATACTAGGTCTTGCAACACTAATCCTATCCGGGTTGAGCTGCGGGTAGGATAGGGTTCGAGTTTAGAACTAACCTTATCAAATCTATTGGCACCCTTGATTTATTAGTATATATGAGTTAATTACTAATTTGATATCCGCAGTCGCTGACAAAAAGTCCCTGAAAAATATTATCGATAAAATAGTTCATGAATGATTTGAAAATGTGACAAAAATAATCAATAATTATTATGTTTTTTGAAGTGACAAAAAATTTTTCTACTTAGCAAACGACTTATCCATTTGATCTGAATTTTTGTGGCAACATTTGAATAAATATTTAGAAGGTGTACAAAAAAATTCGAAGCAAAATTTGATCTCTAGATTTTTTTGTATTTTTCAAAAAAATGTGATAATTCACAATAAAAAACTTTTAAAAAAAATTACTTGATATAGAATTACCAAATTTTGATGATGAAAAGGTCTTATTTTTCTAATATTGATTGCAAAAATTTGTATCAAAATATGATCTCTAAAGTATTTTTTTAGAATATATTTAATATTTAATTTTTTTGTCGCGTTTTTAAATCTTTCAAAACTTTATTTGTCGTTAGCATTTTTTGGAATTCTTTTTATTATCAATATAAACTTTCGGGCACCATTTTAATAGTTTATTCTAGTATATATTATTAAAAATTATATTAGTAAAGACTTAATGATAAATTAAAAATTATGTTGTTTGTAATTTTACATAAATTTTTTAATTTTAACATAGACTTAATCTTATATTTTCTGTTTTACTGGTAAGATTATAAAATATAAAATAATTAAATATTGTGTTTAATTAAAAATAATTAACTTTTTTGTCAATAAAATAAAGTGAAAAACTTTGGAGTGAAAATAAGATTTGAACTAAAGAATTTTTAACTCACAAATAAAATAGAATTTAAATTTAGAGATATTTTAAATTTTTAAATAGAATTAGAATAGAGTCTAAATTTACCTTATCTTATCTGATATTGTCAGCAGAATAAACACTCAAAATTTTGGTTCATTTCATGTGCTATAACTAAAACTTAAGTAGCAGAGCTTCTAACACTATTGGCCATCCAACTTTTACATACAACAGTTTTTAATTTGAAGAGTTTTAATGGTATGCATGCGTAAAAACATTTTAGTGATACTTGAGATAGATAGTTAAGCCAAATACTCGTAGTGATACGGTCATGGTGGCAAGTGTTTGAATGTTGGTATAAATAATGTTTATATGTGATAATATCTTAAAGCACATTATTTTGCAGAAATAAATAAGAAAACCAACAATATTGCCCACTAGTAGTTAAGTCTCCTAAAAATATACATATATCATTATGAAAAATGATCTAAAGTAGTGACCAAAAGTGGCATAATCTCATAACCATATTTGAAAGTGATGGCTTTAGATGTCTTGCTTTCAACATAGACATTCTTAAATGCAAAAGGATTAAAGAATCATATAGTTATCTCTTAATGAATTTGAGAATGGATCATAATCAATGTAAGATGCCAAACAATCTCCTTAATTCGGAATAGATACTTTCAATTTTTTTTTAAGAATTAAAGAAATAAAATGTGATTTTTTACTATTAATTTAATAAATAAAACAAAAAAAAAAAACATAAAAAAAACATTACAAAATCAGAAATAATACTTTACTTCATCAATTATTAAAAAAAATTTAAGAAAATTCATTTACCTCCTTAATCATTCTCCTTAGATACATTTAATCTATTTTGTTAAAAGATTTTTATCTCTCTAACTATTGTTAAAGAAAATATATAAAAAAATTTATTAGATTGGCGGGTTCAATTCTTATTTTTTTAAATATTAAACTATTAAATATTAAAAAATATATAATTTTATAAATATTTTAATAAATTTATAATTTTTAAATTTACAAACACTAAAGTCTTTATAATTCTAAATATCTAATAAATATAATTATTAATCAAATTTTTTAAAACAAAATAATAAAATCAACATTGTCCAATACAAAATAAACATTGTCCAAAATATATAATTAAATATTATCCAAGTCTCTAATCAATCAAATATAATCCAAATTATAACCTAAAAAAACGAACAAATATTTCAAATACAAGCACATAAATAACTTTTTAAATTCAATTATTATCTTCAAACCAAAAATCTTCCGAGGCAAGTCCATTCTGCCCCGCCAAAATCTGCCAAAACTTGTGAATTAGCGGACTTTTTTTTATTACAGTGATCTTAAATTTCTATCTCAACTCGTCTTTTTTAATGAATTACGCAAGTCGACCAGACGGATTTTGCCAGTTTGCCAACCCTACTCCTTCTTTTTTTTTTTTTTTTGTTGGTCTAGACCAACCCTACTCCTAAACCTCCTCTTTTTCTTCCATGTTACACACTATATGAAAAGAGGTTTCTCCATAAACCAACCATTATTGCATTCTACAACAAACATTGATATATCTGGTGTGTGACATTGCCCAAAATTTCCATTGGTAATCACGAAAGGTTATTCCATCACTTATATGAATGCCAATTCTTGAGACATACACTAGGTTCATGATCATCATGGTTTTGTACCTTGAAGATAACAAAGGTTAGTGGTGTTAATTTTAGAAGCTGAAAATATTTAAAGATCACATGCCTTGCATGTAGAAGAGGTTTTTTATTTTTACTTTTTTTTTTTAATAACTAACTTATATTAGTACATGTAACAAAAGAATTATTGTACTCACTTAATCTAATGTGACCTTAATTGTTGGTTTACTATACATGTAAGCAATACTTTGCCAATATTAATTAATTAACTATTTTAATTTATATGACATGAATCTGAGAAATTTTATACAAAATACTGAAATAGGCATACAAGTTCCTTTGATGTATACAGCAAATAATGTCAATTGGATCACAACAAAAAGTCAAAAACAAATTGAGTTAAAAAAAAAAAAAAAAACAACACTAAGAATTGGCATTATGAACAACATGGATAGTAATCCTTATCATTGCATTGAAACTACTAAATGTAACAAACAATATTATGTATGACATATGCTATGTATTTTTCAAGTTCAATCATATTTTTCAAATTATATCACTTTAAATGTTTCCCCACAATGGTTGAGAGCTAATTAATTTTTTTTTCTTTTCAATTAAAAAAAATCTTCCTAGACTTTCTAGGTAATTAAATTAATTAAATTTTCAGAATGCTAAACGGTATATATTAGCCAATGAGTTATAGCTCAAATGGCATAGTCTCTCCATACTCAATTAAGAGGTTGCGGGTTCGAATTTCCTATCTTTGTAAAAAAAAAAATAAACAGTATATATTAATTAATTAAATTAAAGAAATTAATTAAATTACTTGAACCAGTTTAACCAAACAAGATCCCCCTTCCCAAAAAATAAAAAATAAAAAATAAAAACAAAACAGAAGAAGAAGAAGAAGGAAGAGGTGAATCAAAGAAGAGAGGGACCTCATTCATTCATTGATTCTCCATTGGTTTCAGGATCTGAAAGAAAGAAGAAAAGTGATGAAGCAGCAAGAATTGACTCTGTTGTTATGCCTCATATGGATACTAACTCTTCTATATGGTGAAATGTTTGCTTATCGGGTTCCACCATTCTTCACATGTTCATGGCCCCATCTTCACCGCACTTCTTCAAAGGTAAACCCTAAAGTTCTCAACTTTTCAACACCATCTATTTTGGGTCACACTCAATTTTCATCCTTGTTCATAGTTCACAGCCAAAATCAGATTTTTATTTTCATTTTTTGTTGGGTGTAGTTGATGAACAATGAAACTGTAGCTGCAAAATTAAATAATAATAATAATTTCTGGGACATTGTAAACTTGTGATGTTATAGTTATGATAGCTGGAATTTCAAGTATTTAGCTTTATTGTTATAACTGTGCTGGATCTGTAATTTTTATTTTTTTGGAAAAATTTTTATGTGGAATTGTGGAACATTGAAGAGTTTGATGATTCATGGTGTTTAAAAATATCTGGAGACTGAAGCTTCAATGGTTGTAAACACAGTAAAGTGCATAATTAAATAACATAAATCTTTGAATACTTGCAGGTTCAAACAGATAGTGGGAGTAAACAATCTGATTATGTAAAAGTTGCTGTTATTGCGGATCCACAGGTTTGGATTTGCTCATTCAAAAGCAAGAATTATAATTGCATTGCATATGCTTGTTAATGTATGTTTATGTGAATGTGCATCTCTCTAATCTTCTGAGGTTTTATTTTTGTTTTTTTCTTTTGAAAAATATAACAGCTGATGGATAGAACTTCTCTTCATCTTCCTCCGAAATCACGTCCCTTGGAGATTGCGGAATTCTACACTGATTTAAACATGCGTAGATCGTTCTTTGCATCTGTCATGCCTTTCAAACCCGATGCCATATTGTTTTTGGGTGATTACTTCGATGGAGGTCCTTATTTATCAGATGAAGAGTAAGTCTCAAAATTTGGCTTTCTACATCCTGAAATTCTATGCTGATTGCTGTATCTTCAACATGTTCAATAAAATTCTCTAACAACTTTTGGATGGATAGATGGCAGGACTCTTATCGTCGCTTTAGAAATATCTTTGGTTTGAATGAACAAGGACAATACAATGACATGAAAGTTTTCTACATTCCTGGAAATCATGATATTGGCTATGAAAGTCATCATTCTACAAAACCACAGGTCTTTTAAATACTTATTTATCTACATTTTGATGCCTAAAGTGCAAGAACTACAAGATTAATCACATTGAGTCATTGATTGTGTATTTCCCTTTGATTTCTCATTTGCTTTAAATTTCATCATTACATGAACATAGGTTATCCAACGCTATGAAGAAAAATTCGGGGTCAGGAACTACAGATTTACAGTTGGAAAAGTGGATTTTATTGTCGTTGATTCGCAAACTCTGGATGGTAAATGGATTTCGCCTTATAATTTGAGCTGTCAATGTTTCATATGTATAACTATGGTGATTGATTGTAATCTTAATTTGTGTAGTATCAAGTTGTTTCACTTGCTGCATCATTCCATTCACTATGTTCCTCATGGAACTTATTCCTACTATGTCATATAATTCTTTCTTAATCAATCATTCATGTTTTGAATATTTAATAACATAATTTACATAACTTAAATATTGCAATCTCAATCATATACAAGTGCTGCTTAAGGAATTTTCAAAAAGCTGAATCACCGAACACATTATGTTTCGTACAGGAAATCGACAAAGGCATCTGACTTCTCAAACTTGGGAGTTTTTGAAGAATATGTCTGTCGGTATAAACTATCCCATACATATAATTTAATGTTTTGATTATCTGTCCCATTATAATCTCTGTTTCTTTTTCGCTTTACTAGATGATGGAGTTCATCCAAGAGTCTTAGTAACGCACATTCCTTTATACCGAGAAGATAACACTTCCTGTGGTCCTGATCGGAGTTCCCCGCCCATCAATCAGGTAAAGTTTGTGGCTTCTTAAACACGTTATGTGGATTATGTGCATGTTTTCTTGTGTGCCTTTCTGGAAACTATTAGTGAATCTATCTTTCTATATTTTCAGAGGATACATCACACTGTGTCTGGTAGCACTGGTTACATATCGTAAGTTATTTTATATTTGAAACCATCTGGAAAGTGAATATTGCATGAACTGTGTAAAAGCAGTTCATAGATTCCAACGTTTGATGTGACTTTCGGTTCATACAGGTATCAGAATTATGTCACTGAGGATTCGACAGAGTACTTACTAGATACTATTAAACCGGTGAGTCATCTATCTTTTCCTTGGTCTCATTTTCATGGTTATTCCATTCCACCATGACATAAATGTCGAAAAAATCAAAACAAGAAAAATTTAGTTAGTAATGGATTATTCTATATTCATTCATGATTGAAGGATCCTGTGGAATGGACTTATCGCACATTTATATTTTTCTCTACTAAGAAGACTGAAAAATTTGAAGATAATGAAGTAACGAGGGAAACAACTTTTTGAATTAACGGTTCTTCTGGTTTTTACAGAAACTTATTTTGTCAGGTCATGATCATGATCAATGCAGCCTCACTCATCAATCCAAATTTGGGCCGGTGAAAGAGGTAAGAACCTAACCTTCTCATCTGGATGGTCTCGTCGAGATTTCGGCAGCTTGAACTAACAGTTGTGTGCAGCAAACTCTAGGCACTATAAGCTGGCAACAAGGAAACTTGTACCCTTCTTTCATGCTGTTGTCTGTTATCAACGAAACTCATTCAAACACTACCGAAGAGTCTTTGTTGAGTCAACTGTGTTACCTTCCATGGCAAACACACATTTACATATGGTAACTCCCAAATTCTGATAATCATGTTAATATAATTTTCAGCTGAGATTTTTTGAGTTTGCAATTTTTGCTGAATTAAATTTTGCTTTTATTATCAGGTATGCTGTGCTGTATGTTCTGACCATTCTCGCCCTCCTACTTTGGCCGACAAATAGCACAAGTCTTTGGCATCAATGTCGTAGCATAGCAAGTAATTGTAAAGAAATACTATCTGGCATACTATCTAGAACCGATGCGAAAGAGAAAGATGAGGATGCTAACTATGAATATGAGATGATATGGGATGTTGGAGGAACGATGCATCTTGTAAAGAAACCACGGAACACACCTATTGTGAATTCAAGCGAGCAAAGCGTAGGGGAATGGTAAATTTTCGGTTCCACATTCTTGCTGTTGCTCTGTATACATGGAAAATATGATATGATCTGTGATTGAATGGATGAATGCATGCTTAGTTTTAGAAAATGTTGACTGTTTTCGTTTCTTGTTTTTGATATTATTTTATGAAAAGGCCACATTTTATTATTTTCATGTTTGTTCTTGTTTCTGAAAGAAACACTGAAAACAGAACAAAAACATGGTATTTTGTAATTAAAATTGAGAAGTAATGATAACAGAAAATCAATTTTCAAATCAATGAAACCTTAAGAGTCCAAGTAATGATAAGTATACTCATTTTGTATTGTTCATCAGGCTAACTTACACCTCATCTAGTAGGGGCGTAGATTTAGTGTACAATACAAAATGAGTACCTGAAACATTTCTCCTACAAATCGACAACGGTGTTACCTTACCATTAATCTTAGCATTTTCCTTATGCATTATTTTTTCGCTATCAGGGGCAATGCTGTAATGAGACCAACTGCTAGAAAGAATGCAGCTCAGGAAGCAGATCTATCTGTGAATGTGGGTATGATTTCAGGCACTGCTGTTGATCCTCTAACAAGAATACATCCCTCCAGAACTGGCAAATCGAGGATGAAGTTCGTATTCCAAAGATTGTTGCGCACGATTCGAGCAATGACTGTCATTGCAGTAGTGAATGTTCCTCTTTACATGATGCTCCTATTCAAGGATTGGGATTGATAAACAAAAGATGAAAAATTCTCATTGAAGAGGGTAGAATTTTGTAGATCCAGTGAGATAGTTTAAGTGTGTAAATGCCAAAAGTCTATGGTAGATGGGTTTGTAAATCTAACTATTGTTCATGTCATTTGCAGAGTACCTTAAAAGTTCAACATATTTGCTAAAAGAAAAAAGCTTGATTTTCAATCTGGTTGTTGAGTATCATTTGTTCTATATCTAACTAGAATGTGCCTTATAAAGGGGATTGAATTTTGGAATTTCTATATTGCGTTATTGTGCAAATCCTTAGAAAACAAAATATGCCAATAATTAAACTAGAAAGTTACTACATTACTATTTTGCACAAATCACCTCTGTATTATGAAAAAGAAAATAAAAATAGCCTCAAAAACCATATGCTTGATGTCTGTATTTTATTCCACTGGTGCACAGACTCAGATTGCGAATTTTGTTTTTATATTATTGTTAATATCTTTAAAATTTATGGTTAATTAATAGTCATATGTTTTGGTATACTTTCTATTCAGCAGTCCCTTTTTAGGGTGTTCTTTTAGATGTAGACATAGACTTTCAATCTGCCATGGTTCACGAGCTGAACAGGGATGATACCTGTAAGGGACTCTACAATTAGTTTGGGTTCAAGCGGTATAGAGATTAGAATTACATAGCACACCTTTGGGTGGATGTTTTTCGATAACAACATTATCTCGAGTTAGATGGGGATTGCTATTTGCAAGGCACTTCGACGATAAAGTTAGTCTGGACTTTTCACTTAATATTTACAATATGCCCTGATTGGTCTGGGAGAGAATCTTTAACAGATTCTAGCTGAATCTGGCAGGATATGATTTGATTCTGGTATAGTGGCATATGATAAAAATGACAAGAGAAGACTTATTGTGAAAGCATGCCTCAGGCATTGACACTAAGTCATGCTTTTGATTAAGCTGTCTGAGAAATGGAAGATCTTGTGATGACAAAGAACATATGGACCAAGATATATGCTTGCCATTTTTAAGCCAAGCTAGCAATATTAATGGTGACTTGAATTGAATTGAACTTACATTTGTGTTGTCCAATCAAATCCCTTAGTCAAACATTCCATGATCCTTACACTTAATGTTGTCAAGTCAATGGTGCCTTCACTCACAATCTAATCATGTTTATTTATTGGAACAAATCTCATTTTATTAAGAACTTATTAGCTTCTAATATTAATTTACTACTATACTAGAGGCTTGTGAAACCCCATCAAATATGTAATTAAGTTTGTGCAATTAAGATTTAACCTATAGTTGAGTGCTTATCTGATGCCTATCTTGTTTGAGCTTAAAAGTCTTTGTGAAAGTAATTTTTTTCTTTTTAAGTTTAAGTTTAAACATACTTCCTAATTTAATTTGCTTAAAACAATTCAAGACTTGGCCCCTATTCAACAAGGTGTCAAGTTGGAATCTCCAAAGATTAGAAGAAGAAATTAACGGAAATGTTTAGTAACCAAAGAAAATAAGCCAAAAACAGTCATAACTTACTTTATTTATCATTCATTAATTGTTGCGATAATTAATTAATGCTAAATAAGGTAAGTTCTGGCTATTTTTTTTGTCTACCTAACATTACCCGAAATTAATAACTTCGTGGTTATAACTTAGCTTATCGTCTTATCTTTTAACTATAAATTCAGGAGTTTGAATTTTATCTTGAGTATGAAAATATTTTGTTGTTAGTCATTTATTTTAAGTAGATAATTTGTAAAGAAAAAAATTAGTCATCTTATTTAATTAGTGATAGATATCTTAAATAAAAAAAAATGATGTTAAATAGCGTTTTTCCTTACATAATAGACTTAACCAACTCAAATTATAATAATTAATTGTTAAACTAAATTCTAATGGTTTAAGAGATTTCTTTTTGAAAAAAAATAGAACTTTCATATATAATAAAATAAACACTCTATCATAATATTTTCAATAGTATAACAATATGAATAATATACATAATGGAACAATACAAGAAAAGGATAGTGTCTCTCTGAAAGACTATTAATTTAATTTTTTTTTCTCGTAATATTTTTAAACTTAACAGGTTAAAAACTAAATCATATCAATATTCTTAAAGATTCTTATTCACTATTTAGCATTATCAAAGTTAAAACTCAGATGCAGGATACTAAGAAACATGCTAATGTGCCATCGAATGCAGCACCTTGGCTTCAAGAGAGTTTCCACAAAAGTCTCTTTGTCACATACAAAATCCAATTGGGCCTTTCCCCAAATGGATAAAAAAGAAGAGACAAAAGCCCAAGTGAAGCCCATAAAACCCAACTAAGCTACCTTAAAGCCCATGCACAAGAAAATGACCATCATATTCATTTTGGAAACTAACCAAATTGACTTGGTCTAGTAGTTAGCTCACTAGTGCAAGTGTCAAAGTTCGAATCCTGCTTTGTGCATGCAATAATCTATTGGCGAGCGACAAACTCTTAAATAGAACGTACTGTGGCGAATTAGTCCTTGACTTGTCCTGGAAAACTAAAAAAAAAAAAATCATTTTGGCAACTGAGATGAAGTAGTTAGAGGAAGAAAAAGAAGAGGATACATGATGATTGAGTTTGATGAGTTGAAAGTAGTGTTTTTGATCAATCATCTCCATGAATGTACCAACATAGAAGCATAGTTGCACAACGACGAAGTATGTAAAGACGAGCACGTTGCTCCTTCACCAACAATGCACACTTTCTACTAATTCCACCATTATTATTGTTTTTACTTCCTTGCTTTCCCTTTTCATCACCATCATGGACCTTAATGCTTCTCTCCTTGTTGTACTTAGCCATAGCAACAATAATAAGAGCTTGTCTTGTTTTCCAAAGGGGTTAACTTAACTTAACTCCCTCAAAAAACAAGCTTTATTATTATTTGCTACACATGCAAGCTACTAAGAAGGTAGCTAGGTGTCTATATATATATATTGATGAGTGGAAGAAGTGAAGAAGGAACGTGGGGGAAGCTTGAAAGTGAGGGATTTGCAGGCTTTGGAGGTTTAAACTTTCAATGAAGTGAGGGAAGTATTCAATGTGGTTTCCAACATCTTTTCTTGATTATGGCAATAAAATATGGAGGACTTATCATATATTTGTTGTCATATGTGATCTTATTATATACTACACTTTATTTACACATCAAGAGATCATACTATTATAAAGAATTGAGATTTTTTTTTATTATTATTCTAATATTGTTTAGATAGTTAAACGTTATCTTAGTATTATATAATGATTCTATGATGTAGACATTTTTTAATTGTGTTTAATATGGTGTATAAAGTTAGTTTATAGAATTCAATTAGATCAAAATTAGATATCAATTTAGTCACATAAATCATAATTAAAAAATATCTATATCGAATAACTAGTGGTTACTATTACAAGAAAAGTATTTTTTACTGTTGGAATTTTCGTTAAATTTAGGGCAAATAACATAAATAAGTTAAGGGCAGCAAAAAATTACAAACATCTGCCAAATTAAAAATTGGTTCATGAATCAACCAAGAGTCATTTATATATAGTTTGAATCAGCCTAATTTAAACTCTAATTACATGTAATTCGAATCACACTGATTCGAACTACTCACACACGCACGTACACACTAATTCGAATCAACCTGATTCGAATTACACCCACAGTAATTCGAATTAGGGTGATTTGAATTACACTCACACATGCTGTACATAGTAATTCGAATTGGCCAGATTCAAATTACTCATGATTTAATTTTGCCCATTTTTTTATTAAAAAATTAATAATTGATTAAAAAAATTAATAATTTAAAAATTAAAAAATATATATTTTATTTCATGCATTAAAAAAAAACTAACAAAATATTTAATTACGAGATTTCTTTAAAATATTAATGAGCTATCAATTCGAATTTCATACAATACTCTTTTGTCCATTTTTAATAGTTCATGAATATTTTTTAATAAAATTTTTTAATAAATTTATTTAAATTATACCACCAAAAAATATTTTATTCTATACAAAATAATTTTAAAAAATAGCTTAAAAGATGTTAGGAGTACTATAAAAATTTGTAATCTCCTAATGACTTAGGACATTAAAAAAATACTCTACATAGTCAATAATAATTTAAAAATAAAAAAAAATATATAGTTATAACCAGTATTTACCTAAATTACTAAAATATTACAAATTTTTATAGTACTTCTAACATTTTTTAGGTCATTTTTTTAAAAATTATTTTGCATAAAAATGACTTAAAATGCCCTTTATTCTATGTGATAATAAATATATAATATTTAATAATAAATATATAATATTTTCAAAATTATATATTATTGTAAATTTATTATTTTTATGTCGAAATTATTCATAATAGATATTATTATTTAAATTTATTATTCAACGTGACAATAAATATGTAATATTTTTAAGTTACTGCAAATTTATTTTGTTTATTAAAATATGATTTAAAATAGATATTATTATTTTAGCTTATTTTAACTTATAACTCTACGTAATACTAGCATTTAAATTTGTAATATTGATTTAGATATAATATTGATTTTGACGGAATATATGATTTATTTATAAATAATATAATTGATGTGATTTATGTTAATTATAAACTAATTAGAATGAATTTGCATTTAATATAGATTTAGCGTAAATGATATATAATAACAACTCTCTTTTGCCAATGAGTAATAGCTCAAATGGTATAATCTCCCCATACTCAATTAAGAGGTTGCGGATTCGAATCTCCTATCTTTGGTAAAAAAAAAAAAAAAAAAAAAAAAAAAAAAAAAAAAAAAAAACTCTTTTATCATTGTTATGTATTTTTGCCAAGCTAATTACAATGGTAAAAACGCGAAGAAATAATCAAACTACTTCTGTTGAAGTAAGTTCTATTTCTAACATGAAGATCTGTCAAGAACCAACTGAAATTCTGAACCAGTACGTATTATTTATAATATAAGAAACAAAAAAAACGCACATAACACTACAAGTACGTATTATTTATAATATAAGAAACAAAAAAAACGCACATAACACTACAAGCTAATTACAATGGTAAAAATGCGAAGAAATAAACGTACATAACACTACAAGCTAATTACAATGGTAAAAACGCGAAGAAATAATCAAACTACTTCTGTTGAGGCAAGTTCTATTCCTAACATGAAGATCTGTCAAGAACCAACTGAAATTCTGAACAAGTACGTATAAATAGTACGTACTTATTCAGAATTTCAGTTGGTTCTTCACATATCTTCATGTTAGGAATAGAACTTGCCTAGGAATAGAACTTGCCTCAACAGAAGTAGCTTAATTATTTATTCGCGTTTTTACCATTATAATTAGCTTGTAGTGTTATGTGTTTGAAAACAAAAATACATAACAATGATAAGAGAGAGTTGTTATTATATATCAATTTACGCTAAATCTATATTAAATGCAAATTTATCCTAATTATTGACAATCTAATTAGTTTATAATCAACATAAATCACATCAATTATATTATTTACAAGTAAATCATATATTCTGTCAAAATCAATATTATATCTAAATCAATATTACAAATTTAAATGTTAGTATTACGTAGAGTTATAAGTTAAAATAAGCTAAAATAATAATATCTATTTTAAATCATATTTTAATAAACAAAATAAATTTTCAGTAACTTAAAAATATTACATATTTACTGTCACATTGAATAATAAATTTAAATAATAATATCTATTATGAATAATTTCGACATAAAAATAATAAAATTTACAATAATATATAATTTTAAAAATATTATATATTTATTATTAAATATTATGTATTTATTATCACATAGAATAAAGGGCATTTTAAGCCATTTTATGCAAAATAATTTTAAAAAAATGACTTAAAAAATGTTAGGAGTACTATAAAAATTTGTAATATTCTAGTAATTTAGGTAAATACTAGTTATAACTATATTTTTTTAATTTCTAATTATTATTGACTATGTAGAGTATTTCTTTAATATCCTAAGTCATTAGAACATTATAAATTTTTATAGTACTCCTAACATCTTTTAAGTCATTTTTTTAAATTATTTTGTATAGAATAAAATATTTTTTTGTGGTATAATTTAAATAAATTTATTAAAAAATTTATTAAAAAATATTCATAAGCTATTAAAAATGGACAAAAGAGTATTGTATGAAATTCGAATTGATAACTCATTAATATTTTAAAGAAGTCTCGTAATTAAATATTTTGTTAGCTTTTTTTAATGCATAAAATAAAAGATATATTTTTTAATTTTTAAATTATTAATTTTTTTAATCAATTATTAATTTTTTAATAAAAGAATAGGCAGAATTAAATCATGAGTAATTCGAATCTGGCCAATTCAAATTACTATGTACAGCGTGTGTGAGTGTAATTCGAATCACCCTGATTCGAATTACTGTGGGTGTAATTCAAATCAGGTTGATTCGAATGAGTGGGTGTGTGTGAGTAATTCGAATCAGTGTGATTCAAATTATATGTAATTAGAGTTCGAATTAAGCTGATTCGAACTATATATAAATAGCTCTTAATTGATTCATGAACCAATTTTTAGTTTAACATATTTCTGTAATTTCTTTCTCCCCTTGATTTAATACATTGATTTGCCCTTAAATTTACTATCGAATTATTATTAGATTTATCAATGCTGTTACAAAATTTATCTTCTAATTATCTGATAAAAATATAAGACAATATTTACTAATTTTTATTGATAATTGTCGTCTAGTTTTCTAACACAATATATAGCAGATCATAAAATTTAGTGTTTTAGAAATCAGATCGAATTAGTCGATTTAACTGGATTAAGTGATTAACCGAAAATCGGTCACCAAATTGATCTGATTCAAATTAAAAATTGGTTGGCAACGAATCGATTTAACTATTAGCTTTTAGTAATTAATTTTTTCTAAAATAATATATATTATATATAAATATATTATTTTATTCTAATTAAGTCAACTCGAATTGAATCTTTGAATATTTGAACCTCTAATTTTACCAACTCAATGACTAATTTGATTTTCAAAAGGACAAACGATAATTATAAATTAGTTTCTATGGTCGAAAAATCCAACCATAATGGTAGATATTATAAAAAACTAATTAAGCTAATAACTAGGATAACATTTCATTGCCACATTGGCATTAGATTAAATTAGTGTATATATTTGGGTGATGTACGGAAATTTTTTTATTTATATCCTAAATTTGTTTATGAAAAAATGTTCATCGACAGATTTAATTTTAAATTAAGTTTTATATATTTTTCTGTTATTTATCCAAAAAATGTCTGCATCATGTACATCAGTGTGCACCATAATCTCATAGTAATTCAAAAATTTGATTAGAAAATAGTAGAAATAAAAGAAAAGTTAAAGAAATTGATGTAATAAGGAGGCAATATGGACGAAATATATATATAGACCTCCTCCACTCTTATTTTATTTACAGTGTAAACAAAATAAAAATATACGTATTTTGTTTATACTGTAAAGAGATAAGGCCGTTACATATTACGTATACAAAACGTTGTACGACTATGTTATTTCATGTCTCATTTCGTTTATAGTATAAATGAGATACGTGCACTCTTATTTCGTTTACATGGTAAACGAGATAAAAGATAAGCTATATTTTAATAAAAATGCTACAAATTATTTATTTTAATAAATAAAATATTTATTTTATTTATTTAAAAAAATTCCTTTAAATACTTTCCTAAAATACTATTCACATAAATCTTATTAGTTATGTGGGTATATCTATTAATACTAAATGAACAAATCTTAGTTATTGAAAAAATTATTTGTTTATTTTTATTAAAATTGAGTCATAGAAATTCGAGTAATGTAATAATGTTTATCATTTTTATTAATTATTAAATGTGTAAAATTTAATTAATCTTATAATTAAATGATTATTATTTCTATTACATAATGTAAGAAAAAATATTATTTATATTTATTAAAATAATTGATAATTAGTAAAATTTTAGTTATTAATTAAATACTAATTTTTATATAATTCTAATAAAAATATTTTTTTTAAAATATTTTGAGAGGCACTAAAATACACCATAGGTTTGTACGACTGACTTATATAATTATATCTCAGTAATAAATATATATCACTTGAGTTTTTATAATATCAAATCCCTACACTTTAATTATGGGTTGTAAAAGATTTGATCCTTAATAAATGATAACATCACATATATTTGGGAATGAATTCTCTTAATTTTTTTTATAATTGAGAGAGTAAAGTGTAATCTTCTATAATTGATTTTATAAGTGGGACAAAGAATAAATATGAGAAAAAAAATAATAAAAAATTAAAGATCATATTTTATACTTTTAATTTTTTTTAACAATTGAGAGGATCCATTCCCTAAATATTTTGCCATAGCCTTTGAAAATTTTAATTTGTATTCCAATACTTTCATATCAAATTATAACACTTTCATAATAGTCAATTACTATATATAATTATTAAAAGTTAGAGTATTATAACTACAATTCTTCCCTTTTTTTTTTTTCTCGAGGGCATAGTGTACCTAGTTTTATCCTAATTTTAACAATGAAAAAAAAATAAGAGTGTCATTTAAATTAAGATGTTTAAAATATTTTTTTTAAAGATAATTTTTAATAATTAAAATTCAATATATATAATTGATTAAACCGTATTATTTTTGTCAAAATTATATCAGACAAATTAATTTAACCAAAGAATCGATAAACCAAGCTTTGAATAGACCAAATTAATATATATAAATATTAATTTTGAGATGGCAACGAGAGGGAGGGGAAACGCTAGTGGGAGTGGACACAGGAGTTACCGGAACCAAGGAAAAGATCCTCGGGTCTGGAATCGGGAAGCATATCATCGCTTGGAAAAGGAGTCATTTACAGTGTTCGTGGAAAACTTGCCGGAGGATATTTCCAGGAAGGAACTGTATCAGCTGTTTGGGTGGACGGGATGGATTAATGATATTTATCTGTGTCGGAAAAGGAAAAACGTAATGGTTTACCTATTCGCATTTGTTCGTTACACAACGAAAGGTGGTGCTCTGAAGGCTATAGCAGAAATGAACCAATTCCGACTGCGGGGAAAAGTGGTGTCCGTGGGGGAAGCTAAGTTCAGAAGATCATCTCACTCGGGGAACATAGGGATGCATGGAGTTGCTAGTACACAGGTGGATAGGAGCCCCGAAGGAGGAGTTCTTAACAGTGCAGAGGTGATGGATACCCTGGTGGTGCCTGAGGTGCCGGGAGGAGTACCACCACCAAAACAGCAGGGCCATAAGGGTATGAAAAGGGTTGAAGTAGCGTTAGGGGCAGAGAATATGGCTTGGTTGGAGAGGAGTCTAGTAGGGACTGCGTTGAAACCTGTGGATGTCAATTCGCTGAGAAGAACTATACCCACAAATCTGCGTCAGGTGGTAGATATAAGGGAACTCGGAGTGGCTAAAGTATTGATTACTTTTGATACGATGGAGCATGCGGATGAAGCTTTCACGTTCAAACTGGATACTCTGCTCCAATTCTTTCATAGGATTCGGAAATGGGAAGCATCAGAGCGATGGGTCTCTCGTAGGGTGTGGTTGGAGTGCTATGGTGTACCTCTTCATGTCTGGACCCCGAAAACCTTTAAAGCGATTGGAGGCCAATGGGGAGATGTGATACAATGTGGTGTCCCGATAGGAGAAGGGGCATCTTTCCGGGTTGGAAGGGTTCAAGTTGATACTGAGGAATTTGACGTCATAAGGGAGAGGGTTCAACTTGCGGTTGGGGATGCTGAGTTTACAATCCATGTGAACGAGATGGGTGTGGAGGATGGTGGGACGTCAAGCGCAAAGGAGAGCCACGTGGTCTATGCGGAGAATGGAGGTGCGGGCCACGAGGACAATCGGCTGAAGCAGGTGGCGGTCCAGTCGGATCCGGCAGCGGCGTTAATTACCGGTGAGGTCCACCAGGTGATCATGGGAGAGGACAGAATGGTAAATACGGAAGTGTTGTTGAATGATACTACCGTTGAGCATTTGAATTTTCAAACGTCTAGGCTGGTAACTGAATTAGTGTGTTGTACCGAGAATCAAGGCGAAGCGGTCTCTCAGGGATTTGGTGGGGGTGACGAAGGGGTGTCTGACGAAACGGTTATGCAGGTTTATAGTACTGATGGAGGAAGGGATCCTGATGGAAGTGGATTTGATGGGAATTTAAGTTTAAGGGAACCGGATCAATTGGACCAGCTAGGGGATAATGGGGTGGGGGGTGTAAGCTTGGGCTTGCCTCCAAGAAGCCCAATTCCCATGAAGATTAATGCTGGGCCAAGGGGTTTAGACGAAATACGCATGGGGAGGGCTAGGAAGAGTGGGCCTCAAGTGGGTGAGAAGGTGGCCACTAGGGTAACTGTTGCCCCAAAGATTATTGCCACGGGTCGGGCAGCGGGTGGGCGGGTTGCCACATATCCTCTTGCTTGCGGGACTGCAGCGCAGGGCTGTGAAGGGGGCGAGGCGGCGGCAACCCTAGTGGGTGGTGGCAGACCTGAAATCATAAGGCCAATGGAGGAGAACTCGGTGAGGGTTGATGGTACGGCGACGCCGGTTGACTTGTAGGGAGAGACGGAGGAATCGGCGGGGAAGGTTGTGCATGCAGGGCGCGGTGTCGGGAAGGGGATGACGGAAGGGGTGCGCGCAATGGACGAGGGATTGGTGCCGGTGCCGGTGGACTGGGCGAGGGTCCCGTCGAAGGCTGCTGGTACTGTGGCGCTGGATGGGTTGCAGGGAAGTGCGCAGGAATCGACGGGGACGGGAGTCCCTGCTTGGCGCGGTGTCGGGGATGGGGTACAGGAGGGATTGCGCGCGATGGATGAGGGGCTGGTGCCGGTGCATGTGGACTGGGTAGAAGTTATGGACGATGGTCGAGTTGTAGGAAGCCTCCCGGGGCTGTTGGACCAAGGGCGAAGGAAGGAAGCGGCCATGGAGGTGAACCGAACAGCAATGGTAAGTGAACAGGATTGGGCGGAAGATGGAGGAGCACCTGCGAAGGGGGTTAGCCCAGAAATAGGCTTAGGGTGGCATAACAAGGACAATCAGGAAGCTGTGGATAGGAATACACAAGAGGATCAGATGCATGAAAATGAGGTGACTTGGGCGCTGGCGGTTGAATCTGGTGCTGTACTGTATGATGACGACGTGGATATCATGAGTATTTTGAAAGCTCAAAATGAAGAAATAACAGCAAGGACAAGATTGACAAAACATAAAGAAAAGGCAAGAAGGAGTCGTCCGAAGAACAAACATAAGGTGAACAGTACTTTGTTTAAATGATTGTGAGTTGTTGGAATATTAGGGGGTTGAGGGGGGATGGGAAAATAAGCATGTTGAGATCATTGAAGAAAAAATTTAATCTGAATATGTTGGGGTTGATTGAAACGAAAAGGGAGGTGATTTCGAAGTATGATGTTGCAAGAATCTGGGGAGATAATACGGTAAGGTGGGAGTTTGTGGAATCTGATGGTGCGGCTGGGGGGCTATTGTTGATGTGGGATGACATGATGTTTCAGACTAGGAATTGCTATAAAGGAGAGAGATGGTTGTGCATTGAAGGAGTGTTAACAAAGAATAATTTTCATTGTGCTTTATGTTTGGTGTATGGGGCGCATGGAAGGGAAGAAAAGCGGGTGGTTTGGGAAGAATTGAGCTATATTGCGGGACTGTGCCAAGTACCTCTCTGCTTGTTAGGGGATTTCAATGAGATAATGCACGTGGAGGATAGAAAAGGGGGGACGAGTCTGCCGGCATCAGCGGAAGAGTTTAAGAGCTGGGTTCAAGACATGCAGTTGGTGGATCTACCTCTTTCTGATGGGAAGTTCACTTGGTTTAGGGGTCAATCCTGTAGTCGAATTGATAGGGTCCTGGTTTCTGTTGAGTGGGTTGAGGAGTTTCCTGACATTCGGGTGAAGGGTGGTCCGAGGGGCCTATCAGATCACTGCCCGTTAATTGTGGAGGATACTAGGGTACGAGGGGGCCCACGACCGTTCCGGAGTTTAGACTCCTGGTTTACCCATGAAAGTTTCCTGAGGATGGTGAGAGATGAGTGGAGGAACCTGGGAGATGCTCCCTTCATTGGTAAACTGCAGTCATTGACGGTGCCTTTGCGGCAATGGCACAAAGATAACTTCTGTGATATGGACAGTAGGCTGATGAGGTTTGAGGATGAAATAAAGAAGCTTGACATCCAGGTTAGTGATGGGATCTATGATGGTACGACGGAGGCTAGAAGAAAGGCTTTGGTGAGTTTCTGTGAAAAGTGGTACATCAGGAAGGAAGTTCACTGGAAGCAGATGTCTCGATCCAAGCATGCGAGGGACATGGATAGGAATACGAGATATTTTCATAATATCGCATCGGCCAGAAGGCGGCATAACAGGATTGATGCTCTAGTGATCCAAGGTAGGTTGGTGCGGAACCCGGTAAGAATTAAGTATGCAATTAGGAGGTTCTATAAGGAGCTATATAGCCAGAAGTATGCTCCGAGGATTGGTGTTCGTGATGGGTTACTGAAACAGATTGATAGGGAGGAGGCTGCGGCCTTGGAGGTTCTGCCGTCGGCGGAGGAAATCAGGGAAGCAGTCTGGGATTGTGAATCTTCTAAGGCCCCAGGGAGTGATGGGTTTAATATGAATTTTATCAAGAAATGCTGGGAAGAGGTTGGACAGGAGTTCACTGGAGCAGTAATGGATTTCTTCCTAACGGCAGAGTTACCATCTGATGCAAACATCACATGGGTGACACTGGCCCCAAAATTTGTGGGGGCTAAGGAAATCAAGGACTACCGGCCGATTAGTATGGTGGGCTGTGTATACAAGGTAATTTCGAAAGTGTTGGTAAGAAGAATGCGCTCAGTTATGCCGGGATTGGTGGGAGAGACCCAGACTGCATTTGTAAAGGGTAGAAAAATCCATGACGGTGCACTCATCGCCTGTGAGACGGTCCATTGGCTAAAGACGAGAAAGAAGAAGGCGGTAATTATCAAACTTGATTTCCAAAAAGCTTATGATAGAGTCCGATGGAGCTTTGTGGATATTGTGCTTCAGAAAATGGGGTTCGGCCAGAGATGGAGGGATTGGGTAAAAGAGTGTGTGAGCACGGCATCTATGTCAGTCCTGGTGAACGGGTCTCCAACCAAGACATTCAACATGGAAAGGGGCCTAAGACAAGGGGATTCCCTGTCCCCCCTTCTGTTTGTGCTTGTGGTTGATGTGTTGCATCGGATGGTGGGGGAAGCAGTCAGGAACGGACGCATTGAACCACTACTGGTCGGAGGTGAGCATGTAGAATTATCGCACCTTCAATTTGCAGATGATACGATATTGTTTTGTCCCCCAAACACAGAGACAGTGGTGAATTATAAGAGATTGCTACGGTGTTTTGAGTTGATGTCGGGGTTGAGCATCAATTATGATAAGTCAAATCTGATACCAGTAAACTGTGAGCAGGAGTGGGTTGATCAGGCGTGCGGCCTTCTGGGATGCAAGCAAGCTGTGTTACCGGTTAGGTACCTTGGAATCTCTCTAGGTGCAAATCCGAGGCTAGTGAAGACTTGGAAACCAGTCATAGATAAAGTGGAAGAAAAACTCAGCCTATGGAAAGCGAAGGTGTTGAATAAAGCAGGCAAGCTTATCCTTATTAAGTCGGTGCTGAATAGCCTACCGATATATTACTTAAGCCTGTACAAGATGCCAAAGGCGGTTGCGAACAAGCTGGTTGCGTTGCAAAGGAGGTTTATGTGGGGTAAGGGGGATGGAAAGGATGGTATCCCATTAGTTAAATGGGAATTGGTTCAGGCTCCGAAGAAGGCTGGGGGTTTGGGGGTTGGGGATGCAATGCTTCGAAACACAGCCCTCTTGTTTAAGTGGTGGTGGCGGTTTTCAAAGGAGGAGTGCCCCTTATGGAAGAAAATTGTATGCTCCTGCAACAAGTTGAGCCCTGATGTCATGTTGGGAAATCAGAAGATACCAGAGAGAGGCGGGCCTTGGAAGGACATATGCCAGTTAAACATAAGGGAGCAGCGGATAAGGGACAAGTTGGTTACTGGCCTGGCTATGGAAGTAGGGAATGGAAGGAGTACCCTGCTTTGGGAAGATAACTGGGTGCAAGGTGGGCCACTGAAAGTAGCGTTTCCAAGGCTCTTCTCTGTTTCCAACCAACAAGGAGCGGTGGTAGGAGATTGTGGGTTTTGGGATGGATTAGAGTGGATATGGAATTTCCAATGGAGAAGAGAGCTTTTCCAATGGGAGTTGGAACTTGTCCACCAGCTGCATGAGAGGTTACGGCCAGTAAAGCTGTCGCAGAATATGGAGGATAATGTGGTCTGGAAGTTTGATAGTAAGGGTGTGTTTTCTACTAAATCTTTTATGCAAGTACTTCAAGCGGAAAATTTGCCAACAGCGATCACAAGCTATAGTTTCACAAGCTCATTGTGGAAAGGAGTGGTGCCTCCGAGGATTGAGCTTTTTGGCTGGTTTGTACTTGTTGGTAGAGTTAACACCAAGGACAGGTTGAGTAGGCTAGGTGTTATTCATCACAGTGATAATATCTGTGTGCTCTGTAATAAGGAGATAGAATCTGTCCAGCATCTATTTCTTCTATGTGATATAGCATGGCAAGTATGGTGCTGTTGGTTGAGGGCAGTTGGTAGGGAGTGGGCTATCCCGGGTACCATAAGAGTACTGTTTGAGAGTTGGACTGGCTTGCACACTAGTAAACAAGAGCAGAAGCGGTGGTTGACTGGGTTTTTTGCAGTGATTTGGAACATCTGGTTGGAACGTAATGATAGGATTTTCAGCAATAAGGTAGCAAGTGTGGACCTCATACATCAGAGAACGCTGTTGAGTTACAACGAATGGACGGACAGTAATCATAGTGGTGGTTGTTAGCAGTGCTGGCGGTGACAGAGCTTATGGTGTTGTTTACTTTCGTTCTGTTGATGTAGCACCTAAACTTGCGCTCCACTGTTGTGTGTTGAGCTTTCTTTGTTTCAAAAAATTTTTTTTGAGAATTCTAAATCCTAATTCTATGATAACACATAGATAAAAAAAAGATTAGGATTTTCTGTTCTCAAAAATTATAATATTTTGGTCATTTTTTATAATAGAAATGTTGTAATTATTTTTTATAAAAAAATATTAATTTAGATCGATTTAAAATATAATTCACCGATTTTTTGGTTAAAATCAATTTGTCTAATTTAATTTTAATAAAAATAACACAGTTTAATTAATTATATATATTAAATTTTAATTACTAAAAAATATTTTAAAAAAAATTTTAAGTAATTTTATTTAAGTGACTCCCAAAAAATAATGCTTTAGTTTATTGATTTTTCCTTTCCCCTTTCATAAAATAATGGCTCTCCCCTGTGTTAGCAAGTTCCAATGTAACACAAAAACGTGTGTAGTGAGAGAAAAGGGAAGAAGGGATTAATTAGAAGGTAAATGATTTACTAAGAAAGTTAAAGAATAATTTTTAAAAAATTAGAACTTATTATAAAAAATTAAATAGACACTATAAAATTAACCTACTTAAAAAAGTGGGAAAGTAGAGAGCATATAAAAAAGAGGGGACATAGGAGAGAAAGAAGAGACAAAGGCACTCATGGAGTGAAGTGTTAAGCTTAAGCCATGGGAACATCCACCCGGCAACCTTACCTCAACTCTTAGGTGGATTGGCACTTCTGTTGGATTCTCCCTAAGATCATATATATTATAATTTAAAAAAAATTTTAAGTATATCGATATACAATCAATTTTAACGGTTGATTTTAATTATATGTATTATATATATTTTTTATAATTAAAAATTATTAAAATATCAGTGTATTAATATATTTAAAATTTTTTTTATTATTTATGAAAAATATTAAAAAATTATTAAATTTTATTACTTTTTATTATTAATTAGATATTAAATTTAAAAATATAGAATAAAAATTATTATTTATTAGACTAAAAAAAATAAATTAATAATTAAATAATAATAAAAAATAATAAATTATAATAATTTTTTAACATTTCTTATAATTTAATTAACCCCACCAACATTATTGTTGATACTGATAGTAATGGATGCAATCCCAATACGGTTTGAAAAATACAATTACTTTGACCCTAATGACCTGGCCTTTTCGAATCTCTACAAATGAATTCGATTAAGGATAGCTACATACAAAAAATCAACTATCAATTAATTATTGTATATAAAAATACTAACTATTATACTCACGTAAATAAGTTTGATTATTTATTTATTATAAATTTAATTATTTTAATAACTAATAATTTAAATAAAAAATTTATGAATCAATATATATATATATATATATATATATATATATATATATATATATATATATATATATATATATATATATATATATATATATATAATAATTAAGTTATTGATTGACCTTTTGTATATATATATATAGGCATAATAATTTTAGAAATAGTAATAGCATTTGATGAATTAGTAGTTCTTTTTGACAGTAATAATAAAAAGAAGTATGATTTTTTAGTCTTTATCATTTGGGATATTAAATTTTAAATTTATCCTTAATATAATGTTGGGATTATTTTATTGATGTCTCTCCCGTTTTATTATCTTTCTATATATAACTATAAGTCTTACACTGAATTAAAAAAATATATATATAACTAAAATATTAAGAACATAAATAGAATGATGAATAAGTGACAAATTTTGAAATTTATCACAAATATTGGACACAAATTCTAATTTGTTCATACTAAAAAGTTGCATTCTTACTATTCTTCTTATTTTATTTATTTTATTCTTCACTTCTAATTAATCATTAGCACAAATTGGTCCAGCTGTTTAATTTGCTGATGAGGTTTTCTCTATTATTATAATCATCAACAACACTTTGGTATTACTGGACAAATCAGACCTTAATCTATACTAGCTAGCAACTACACATATATACACTACTCTGCTAGTAATTATTACTATTAATTAGTCTTCCCACCAGAGATATTATTATTATCTAATTCTTTTTGTTGAACCAATTGTTCTTTAGTCAAAGAAAATTGATTATGCTATTATTTTTATAGTTGGTCTAATCCTGTTCCCTCGTGGCATGGATTAATGATCCCTTATATATATATATATATATATATATACACTGCTATTTTATTTTGTAATTACATATCAGCAATGTTTGGGGCAGTAACTTTAGTATTTTGTAATCATCAATTGGCCATCAATAGTGTTTTTAATGGTGTGAGATTATATTTAATAGTGAGAAATCACTCATTTTTCTTTTGATAGTTAAGTGCTGGCCAGAAAACACAAAAGTTGCTAACCCTAGACTTTTTATTTACATATTTTATGCAATTGTTGAAGTGTTCTGTGTTGAGTATTTAATGGAACAATTTTTTTTAAAAGAAATTAATGTGTATCTATTGTCAATGTAAATAGTTATTTTAAGATATTTAATTATATAATGATATATTAATAAAAATAATTATTTTTATATTCATTAATTGAATAATAATATGAAAATTAAATATTATATCATTAATTGTAAACAATTTTTTCTTTAATTCAAAAGAGTTCAACTAAATAACTAATTTTTTCATATAATTTTTTAAAATTATTTTTATTATAAATTTTAAATAATAAATTCTAAATCCTAAATTATAATTCTAAATCTTCAAAAAAATAAGAGTAAAAAAATAATTTTACAATAACAAAAGAATAATTGCTTAATATTGACTAATTTAAAAGTTAATTTTTTATATTTATTAATTCAAAAATAAAATCTTTAAAAGAAGTAAATAATAGATAGAAAATTTATTTCATAATTTAGTATTTTTTTTTTTGTATCTCATTTAATTCAAAGTAGTTTGTTTGACTATATATCATCCTTAGCTTCATTTGCTGGGAAAGATATGCAAATCAGAATGAGTAGATGATTTGATAACTAGTCAAATTAAATTAGATTCTTATTCAGATTTTTTAGTAGATGTTAGATGAATATGTGGCTGTCTTCCAGCTTTCAATGTTATCCCAAAAGTTTGGATTCTAAGCATATAATATAATCTTTGTGAGATCTTTTTAAAAGAGGCAAAATTTTACCATGAATATTTGGATGCCGACATGGCGATATCTATAATTATCACTTTGAACTTAGTCGATTATTGCACACACATATATATATATATATATATATATATGGAAAATATGATATTGATTCATCACAATATTTGATTCCATTTTTACAATCACAATTAACTGGACAATATAGATACATAAATAAAAATATAAAAAATTAATCATTAAATCACTTATTCGAATAAAATATATATTAAAATATAAAATACACATTAAAAATAAATTAAATATTAAATATATTTATATATAATCACCTAGAAATACATAATATATAGCCAGTACAACAAGAAGAATTGTTTTATTTATGAATTTTGTCAATTTTTTGTGATCTTTAGCAGGCATAAAGAAAAAAATTTTCTTTTCCCAATTTATGTCCTCGGTTCACAAGGTTGTTTTTTTTTTTTTTTTTTTGGTGTTTTTTTTGGAACAGAACTGTTGGGGGTGTTTATCTTGTGTTCATTGGGATGGGTCTATGAAATCAAATACTTTTTTTTTGGCCTTTAAATCAAAGACTTAAATATCAGTTTACCAAAAACTCAAGGAATTGGGTTAATAATAAATATTATGAAACGTCTTCCACACGAGAAATGAATGGGAAGCCCTAATCTTGAGAAATAGTGTAGAAGCCCAACTTCAGTAAAAAAGAAAAACGGAAAGTTGCTTCCCACCGCACCTATTTCTTACACAATTTATGTGTTTGATTGCATATTTTGATTTTTTTTATTGATAACGTTGACGCGAGAGTAAATAGAGTTAGTAAATTAATTATATTAGTTAATTATAATAAAGGAATATAAGTTTTATATTGTTTAGAATAGTAAATTTTGTGTTATGTATTAGTGTCACATTATTCAAGTTATGAATATTTTTTTTTATTAGTATAAATAACTCATACCATTTGTTTATGAAATGAAGTTGAAGTTGATTTAAATATGATATAAATTTTGTATTTATTTTTTTCTAAACTTTTTGAAAGTAAGAGGTGTATGCTCGATCAATCAAGGTGGGTTCATAACTATTTTTACCATAATGGGATTACAAATCTCATTAAGATTGGTGAGACAAACGACGTTCTGGCATCAAATGTGCATGATAGTGTTTAATTTTTTTCTACGATATGCCTTTGGAGGTGAGATAGGTAATTTCATTCGATCATTATAATTTTGAGATTTTTTAAATGGTGAAAAGTACAGAAATCACTGAGCCTTGTAGCTTAAATTTTTTAAACTTTTTGAAGTAGAAATTAGAGGTTCCTATTTTTATACTCTACAAAATTTGATGATCCGATTTTTGTAAGGGTCCAATTTTTATATCCTAAATTACACGGCACCACATTTGAGATTAATAACCCAATAATCCATAATAAAGAAAAACACCATTATCAAATATCATCAATCCAATATACAAAACAAAAAGTGTAATATTGATGGCAATGCTAAAAAAATTATTATGTAGTTAGTATTTGGTATTTTATTGTGAATGATATAGTAGGTAAAATAGAAAACAAATATAAAATGTGTGTCATGAATATTTTGTTGTTATTTTTTATTTTTACTACTCCTACTAAAATTCTCTCCGTCTTTGTTGGAGTTAAGAACTTGCTGTAACAATTATAAAAAAACAAGCTATATAAAAACAAAATCACATAAAAAAATAAAATTGAAACTGAAATTTCATATCACACACAATGTTAAATATAAATTTAATAATAAAAATAGAGTCATAGAATAATTAAAAAAAATACCTAAAAAGACATATGCAGAACGTGATTCAAATAAAATATTGTGTAAAAACAGTAGTGTTTCGACAATTATCTCTTCTTTTTAAGTCAATTTTTTTTAATAAGAGTAATAAAATAATTTTTTTAAAAATTTGTCATATTTTTTTTTTGTTTTTAAATTCTGAATAAATTAAAAAAAAAAATAAAAAATATTTTTAAAAAATAATATCAAATATGCATAATATAATCTTTTATAATTAAAAAAAAAAGTAACAATTCCGCTATTTTTAGATTCTTAATGTCATTGCCACGTCCCTTTAAAGGTAGTGGTTGTTGTTCTCCTCCTTTATATATATATATATATATATTGCCTTCAAGAATTCATCAATTTTTGTTGAGATGGAAATTTTTGTTTTTAACTTTCTTTCCATTCTCTTCTCTTTGGTTTCTTCGTATATTTCCACTACAAAGTTGTAGAACAACAACAATAAAAAAAAAGGTATACTAGGAATTTCTTAATTGATTAAAGTTATATCAATTTATAGCAGATTGCAGATATACTTTTTATATCTTTTTAGCAAGTTATTTTAGTTGATAATATTATAATTTGCTAAATAGTAAACTGTAACAGAAATATTAACAAAATAATGTACTTTAAGAATATATGAATAATATAATCGCAGTCAATTTTATAAGATATTTTTCTACATTTTAGTTGAATGTATATCTATTATTGAGACATTTGATTTCAAGAAAATTGTAGATAAATTTTTTCACTATAAAAAATGCAATTGATAATTTAATAACTGATAATAATGTAAAGCAAAAGAGGTGTTACGTTAGTTTTAATTGGATATTTATTAGTCAAGGATCTTGAGTTACAATGTCATTACTTAGTAACTCTTGGCGTCACATGTGCTCTCTGCGTATTCTCATTGGGTTCTACCTCATATCCAGACATTCCTAAGAAAGATATAACAAGACTCAGCAAAACAAACCATCCACACTTTCATTCTATGTCACACGGTCCTAATAACAAAAATGCACCCTGCAAAATCAAAAACTACTAAACAGAACAATTTATGTAAGAGGTCGCCCTAAGGAGTCTTTTACTTCACAAATAATGGAGTTAACTGCAAGTGCCGAAGCACAAGAGGCTTGTGAAATTGATAAGATACTCTACTAATAGAACTTGCGGTTTAAGTGATTAAACTAAAGAGATCTTTTTATATTATTTCATATAGTATTCATCATCATTTTATGTACTAACTAATTAACAGGTTAGACTTTCTGTACTAGGCTATTAATTTGTTACGGATCAAAATTTTATCTAAAAATTTATTCACATGCACAAAATAAGATTTAAATTCTCAATATTTATTTAAGTAAACTAATAAATTAACTATTAAACTAATATAATTTGGTTTAGTTTAATTATTTTTATAATGAGAAAAAACAAAAGTGAAGTTATCAGCTTTATGTAGGGCTTTAATTATGTATTATTTCATTAAATTTGATTTACAGTGTAAAAGTAGTATTATATATGTACAATTTTATTATACATTTAAGTATTTTTGTCAACAAAATTTAATTAAATTGGTCAAAACTCAACAAAAATCACTCACGCGATGTATGCGCACGCATTTCTTCTTTTTTACATTTTCTTTTTTGCCGTAGTTATTTTTTTTTTGTTTTCCACGGTATCCTCCAATCCGACATGTTAATGACTAATCCGTCGCGAATCTGAACTTCAGTGAAGGGTCGAGGACTAATTCGTGACTGTCGTTCTTTTATTAGTGTTATTGTTGCTATAATTTTTATTTTACCTCCTCCTGTTTTCTAGTGGTTATTGTATATTTTTTCTTTGTTAATTTTTTTCACTATCATAAGAAAAATTATGAGAGGATGAAAAAAAAAAAAAGATGATGATGATGAAGAAAAAGAGAAGGAAGAGAAAGAATATTTTTAAATTATACAAAATTTATTAGAAAAATAGCACCAAAACTTTTTAAACGTAACATAGAAAGTTTATTCATTTTGATACCAAAATTTTTTAACTATAATAAATTATTGTTAAGAGAGTGAAACAAAAAATAAAAAGAAAAAAAAAATTTTGAATTGTATAAAATTTATTAAAAAAATAGCATCAAAATTTGTTAACCCTACTATAGAAGTTTCTTAATTTTGGTGTTACTGAAATTTTGTTAACTGTGACCGGGAAAATTTGTTAACCAATTAGAAATTATTAGAAAATTTTTTAATTTGTAGTCCTTTTAAAATTTTTTGGATCATTCATTAAAAATTTTTATGTTATTTTTAATTAAATGATGTATTTTTTTTATTGAACTAATGAATAGTGTTAAAATTATATATAAGAAGTTTAGTCATATTTTTGTATCATTTGTAATAAATTAATATATTTTTAGTTTTAAAATATATTTAAATATATTTTGTTAATTAAGTGAATTAAAATTTTTAGACTAATAATTTTTTAAAATATTTTTGTATTATTTATAAAAAATTTATGTAATATTTTTAACAAATTTTTGTGTTATTAACCAAAAATTTGTGTTATTTTTGCTATTATTAAATTAATTGTGTAATATTGAATTAAAAAGAAAAAGAAGGAGGAAGAGGATGATGATGATGATGAATTGATGATAATAATAAAAGAAGAAAAAAAAGAAAAAGATGAAAAAAAGATGATAATCATCGTAATGATGATAATAAATATAAAAGAAAAAGAGGAGGAGAAGAAAAAAAAAATAAAAAAAAATGTAAAAAATATGTATGTAAATTTGATTTGATTAAATTTCGTTAAAAATAAATTTGGTTGTATAAAATTTTTATATTATGTAAGTGTTTTTAATAATCAATTTCTAATCAAAATTAAAAATGCCTTATTACTCCTGGCCTCTGGATAATAATTAAAATTGAAAGGAAAAATTAAAGCAACTAATAATTAACAGCAAATTAATTAGTTTTTTTCTAAAACTAATAAAGTAATAATTGTTACTCCTTTCTTCAATCTGGCAATGCTTTGTAATGTTATCACTTATCATTAAGGATGACAATAAGACAAGTAAGGATGGGTTTGACACTTTACACTTTTGCCCTGTCCTACTCAATTCTACTTAAACTTGTGTTCTGGTCTAACAAATATTTAAAAGGTGAATTCTAATACGAGCATAAATTCAATGGCAATGGTAGTTAGATGATGAACTTTTATTTTTGTATATTGGATTATGAGTGGTGAAGTTTTTAAAAATGATAAAAAAATATTTTTTTTTATAAAACGTCAGTAATATTTTATACTATTATCATAGCAGTATAAAATACTAAAATGAACAAATATTATTATATTTTACATTAAAATTATCCATATCTAAAAATTTTAACCGTTAGATGGTTGATCACTCAATGAAACTATATATAACCGCTGACAAAAGGGCATCAACTTTAATTATTTACTCTTGATTGATATTTATTAAATAATTATGAGAATTTATTATTTTTTATTATTATTTAATTATTAATTTATTTTTTTTATTCTAATTTTTTAAATTTAATAATTTAATAATATATTTTATTTCATATTTTTAAATATTAATTATTAATTAATAATAAAAAATAAATTTTGATAATTTTTTAGTATTTTTTTATTCTAATTATCTGATGAATATCCGTTCCGTTTTTACTCACCTCACTCAAATATAATTTTATTATTTATACTAATAAAATATATTATATAATATTACATATTTAAAATTATTAAAATATCATTAAAAAAAATCCTTTTAAATTTCGGTCAGGTAATTATTATTCGCCTGACCTAATTAAAAGCAGGAACAAGAACGATACTGTATATTGGGATAGTATTGTCATTCCCATCTTATAATACATGCATATGGGAATTTTGAAAGGCAAAATAATATAAAAGTATGTAATTAATAAAGAAAAAGGGAACAATTTCTCATGGAAGTAGCTAGCTGGCCACGGTGTGTCACGTTTTCGCATCTGCTGCTGATTTATTCTTAGGAATCATAGATGGCACATTTTTATACAAACATTTATATCAATTTGTTGACATAATTCAGGTTGTGGAACATTACATTCATCAGATCAGAAGCTTATTTTATATATTATTAACAAATAAATAAATAAATAAATCAGTACTGTACTGTGTTGTCTCACATCTGCATCCCTTCATGGCCCTTATTAGCTTGTCATTGCATTGCATAACTATTCAGATTTAGATGCATTTTTTTATATAATTAATTAGTAATATATTATTCATAATTATAAGACTAATGTTGTTGTAATTTAATATATGCATTATTAATTTGTGTCCAAATAATATAATATTACTACTCTTTTTTGTTATGTATGTTTGCATGATTTAAGGGCCAAAACTGGCGGCATAAATTACAGCTATTTTATAAGTGATGGAGAAATAATGGTACTTTTCTAGTAACTTCATTTATATTATTATCTTATTCTAATCGATTTTATTAACACTTTTGGATAATTGCATATAGCAATGAATTGTAAGATTTTCAAAAAACTATCTCCATAAAAGCTAACTATTATGACAAGTTTAAAATTCTATATATAAAAAAAAATTGAGTAAACATCCTTGTTCACTTTTTGATTTTTTTTATGTGAAACATAATGCATCTTAATTATTTTAAAATCTCAATCAGGCTCTTATCCATTAAGAAAAATAGATAAATCGACCTCTGTTATCGGATGACAAACAGTTGCTTGCTGACGTGTCAGGTAACAGTGCCAAGTGTCACCTCCAAAAAGTTACAGAGACTAAAAACCCCCTTTCTATCTCTTTTTCTACTTCTTCTTTTCTTCATCAATGGCGAATTCTACTGCACCCCTTACACAACCACTAAACCTCATTCCTCATTCACCTCAAGGATTCACCATCCAAAATCCTTCCAATCCTCACCATCCAAAACCTTTCCAATCTCTTACACAATCACTGTTTCACGTTGATCCCCTACTCTTCTCTTCGCAAGCTCCTGACTTTGTGAGCCAAACCATAACATCAACCAATTGAATAAAACTAAAGAGAAAATAAGAGAAATTTGTGGAAGATTAAAACAATTAGGATGATGACGCACCTGACCTCGATAGTGTTAGGGTTCTGTTGGCGACAAAGAACAAGGAGAAAGAGGTGGCGAGCGAGAGGGTGCAGACGGCAGAACGTGAAAAGCTTCAAGTGGTGGCAGAGCTCTGTAGATAGCAGAGAGCATAGAGCTATCGGCAATGGAGGAAGAAAGAAATGGTGGCAAATGCGGCAGAGAGCGGTGGCATCAAATAGTGGTGAAGCACTTCACAGGACAAGAAAAAGAAGAGAAAAAATCGTAGCTTGAAACTATTTCTCTGTGTGTTAAAAGAAAGCACATTGAAGAAGAAGAAGAGGTAGAGAGGGGGTGTGTGTAAGAGGTTGAAAGGATTTTGGATGGTGGATCCTTAAGCTGAATGGAGAATGTGGTTTAGTGGTTGTGTAAGGGGTGGCTGTAACACCCTACCACACAAAGCTTTACGCTTAAGCCATAAAACAGAGGTAGTGTGGTATTACGACCTCTAAAATAAATTGTACATACATAGTATAAGTGAACGAATATAATATTTGAGGAGTCTTGAAGGTTGGTTTAAGCAAATTGTGAAAAATAAAAGCACAATGCTCAAGACAACGATTACTTGCGTATAAAGAAAGTATAGATACATACATATATAATAGGATCGGAGTGTTAAGGATACAAAATAATCAAGCTCGGGGCTCAACCTGCAAAGCTACGGCTGGCCGGAGAACACACATACACACACACAATCCCAATATGCAAAATACTCAAAACATACCCTATGTCTCCATCAAGCCTCTATGAGGCACAAAAGTAAAGCATATATACAAGGAGAATTCTATACATATAGATACATCTAAACATAGCAAGATACAACATCCAAAAATCCCACTTCGCTGCAGAGTAAGTCCAGATGCCTAGTGAGGTGGTTCTTGACCTGCATCTAAAAAGATAACACATGTATGGGATGAGAACCGGGAGTTCTCCGCATGGTAATGGTGCCAGCATGAAGAGTATTTACAAATTTGATTAATTAATATTATTAATATTATTGATATTATTATTAATATTATTATTAATATTAATAGACGGTTACTAACCGTTTAGTACCATTTGGTTGAAGGGACACAACCTTTTAAGGATTGTGTATGTTCAAAACATTGTGTCTATTGGCTAAAGGGACAACTCTTTAAGAATTGTGTATGTTCAAAACATTATATTTATTGGCAATAGAAAAGACACAACCATTTGTATACGTAACTAATCATAATTGCTACGTGCAATATGTATAAATAAGTCCTTGTCCACTATTTCAGAAACACAAGTACTAAATGTACATTTTAATCAACTATTAAGAGATTTCTTTTGTTCAAGAGAGTTGAGAATTTTTTACTATTGCTAATTAAGAAATTCTTAGGTTTCATTGTATCCTTGGAGAGTATTGTCATCAACCCTATAACAACTAAGTGTGGGGACAAATATCTCTCTAAAGAAAGCGATCTAATCGTGCCTTGAAACCATTACACAAATATAAGATTTTGTCATCTTCTCACACTAATATACCCAACAATTTTAGAGAGATATTTCTTGAAGATGGCACAAGATCAAAACACTACATTCAAGGTCATGAATCAAGAGTTTGTCAAATTAGATCACTTTGATGGAACAAACTTCAACCATTGAAAGGACAAGATTATGTTTCTTCTTTCGATTCTCAATCTTGCATATATGATTGACCCAAAGGCTACATCAATTACCGATGCTGCTGAAAATGTCACACTAGAAGAGAAAGAAAAGATTGTTCAATTGAAGAAGAAACGTGATGAAGATACTTTTGCATGTCAAGGTCATATTCTCAACACTCTATCCGACCGACTCTATGATCTCTATATGTCAATTCAATCACCATTGGAGATTTGAAAATCTTTGGAAGAAAAGTACAATACTGAACGACAAGGAATATATAAGTTTATTATGATGAAATATTTTGAATTTATTATGAATGATACTATGTCTGTTATAGATCAAATTCATGAATTACAAATCCTTGTAAGTTGACTTCGTGATCTACAAGTGGTGATCCTTGAATCATTATAAGGTGAAGAGTAATTTTTTAATAAATTTGATAACTTTTGTGAATTACATGGTATTGTGCATGAATTTTCCGCTCCATATACTCTGCAACAAAATAGTTTGGCGGAAAGAAAAAACCGTACCTTAATGGATATGGTTAATTCAATGTTATTAAATGCAAAATTGCCTTACAATTTGTGGAGTGAAGTATTATTGACATCATGTTATATTCATAATAGAATACCATCAAGACATAGAAATGTTTCTTCTTATAAAATTTGGAAAGGAAGGAAACTTAATTTAAATTATCTTAAAGTGTGGGGGGTGTTTAGCCTTTTATCGAGTTCCTGATCAAAAGAGAACCAAATTGGGGACAAGAGCCATAAAAGACACTTTTATAGGATATGCTCAAAATTCTAAAGCATATAGAATATTAGACTTATTGTCTAATGTAGTTGTTGAATCAAGAGAAGTAGAATTTATTGAAAATAAATGTATCAATGAGTCAACTTCTAATTCAGAGTATCCCTAAAATGATACTAATATTTCACAAGAAATAAATAATCAAAATAATAAATGTCTAAGCAACAAAGAGTTGATTGAACCAAGGAAGAGCTTGAGAGTAAGAAAAGAAAAGGACTTGGGTCCAGATTTTATTTCTTCTCAGGCTATCACCTTTTTGGTAGAAGGAACTAGGAATTCTGTAACAAACAAGATTCCTATTGTTATGAACATAGATGGTGATCCTCAAACATTCAAAGAGGCTATGGCTTCTAGGGGTGTGCATGGCCCGACCCGGCTCGAAGACTCGGCCTGGCCCCAAACACTTTAGGAGCTATTTTGGTGTGATTTCACCGGGTCTAGGGTCGGTAAGGGTCTCAAAAATAAACCCGGTCATTATTTCGGGTCGGGTCCGACCATGGTTCGGGTTACCCGAAGTCGGCCCGGTGGCCCGGTCATCATACACAATTAATATTTTGTGTTATTAGTGATGGATGATGGTTATTCTTATATGGAATTTAAATATTGTAAACCTTAATATTTTGTGTTATTAGTTATTATAAGACTATAAGTTAATGTTTTATGTTTAAAATGCATAAGATTTTAGACTAATGCATAATATTGTGTTATTTATATTGATTTAAATATTTGGTGTTATTAGACAATATTAGTATTAATTATGGTTATGCTTTAATTTTAGAGAAGAGTTGGTTCTTGTCAAGGTTGCGAGAACCGGACCGGTCAAAAAATCGGTGAGGTCACTGGTTCAATGGTTCATTGGTTCGACCGGGGTTCAACCGGGGTTCAACCGATTTAATTAAATATTAAATAAAATTATTAAAAAATCTAAAAATAATTTTAAATATATAAATTCAATAATTTCTAACTTAATAAAATTTAAAATTTCACATAATAAATTATCCATTACTTAATATTAGAGGTTCACAAACAACTTCAAACATCAAAATTTATAACTAAACAAATAAAAAAAGCACATAATGACAAATCCATAATGTTCTACATTCAAAAGAAACAATTACTAGCAAGTTTTCAACTAATCAAAGGTGCAACTCATCAAAAATCATAATTATCATTAAGTGTTCCAACTAAGAGTACAATGAAGGTGACTCGTTATAATAGATTGTTAATAATGGAACACATTCAACATTCCACCTCGTCCCTCAGACCACAATTTAGCACAAATAATGAGGTTTTGCAACTAAGCATTAGGTTTAACCATGAATTACATGTGGAAATGTACCAAAGAATGTTAGAAACATAAACCAACCTAAACGAAAAAATTTCCAAAACAATGTCATTGCTTTCGGGGCTATGAATGGCTGCTGGTCAAGGATGTTATGCACATAAAAGTTAAATAGGTCCACTGCTTGACCCTGCCACAAGCCTAAATGAAGATGTATTCAAAGCTCTAGAAATATTCATATAAATTCTCTGCACTCAGGTATTAAACAGTACATTGTCAGTAAATAAAATTATGTCTTTAAATTATATGGCATAGCATTATTTATAGGAACAGCCTGATCTCCTGCAAGCTGTGTAACCTTTTCTTTTTTTAATGAAAATAATATACTATAAAATTAAAAGATAACTTACCTTCTTTCCAAGCTCCAGCCACGCCATTCATAAGCATATAATAGATCTGCAAAATTAAACAAATTGCAATATATTTCAAAAACAATAGACAGGGAAAATAATGGAAGTAATCGGCAGCTCATTAATGGTGGATTTCTTCATTCATCAGGAATAGCCACAAAAAAAAAATCACACATTTCATATAGTGAGTGGAATAAGTAAACACAAAAGTGGGTCAAAAGGCAAAATCCAACACATGTTTTTCAAATCTCAGTTTATGCACGATAAATTGGGAAGTCAATAAATTGAGACAGTGCTATGGATAAAGACCAATAGAAGTTGTACAATGAAAATCACTGCCAAAATGTTCTGCAACAATCATATCGAATTTGATCAAACTTAAATCCCATCCCCCCTTCCCCCACCCACCAAAAAAAATTTAGAGAGAATGAATCCCTTCGATTACAGGGAAGTGATATGACATACTATAGCATCCTTTGCAAATTGCAATGACAAAAGCAATGTGATGTGAATAGAGGACTGTAAGGAAAGCCCCTATTCTTATCTCTTGTAGCTTTTAAGAGGCAAGCTGGGCAACAAGGCCAAATACCAAATGAAGGTAAAGCAGGTTTGAGAACCCAGAAGTCTAAAACAAGTGCCATGCATCGAGAAGGCAGCAAACATATTCATTATTCAAAATCAACAACAGCAATGATGAAAATCAAAATCATAAATCAAGAAGGCAGCATAGAACAGGCGAGCTCACAGAACCTCAGAAAATCAAAATCCAAAATCAAGAAGGAGTAAAGAACAGAGTCTTACCGAATTCAGAAGGACGCGGGCTCGGCCGGTGGTGGTCGCGGCTGCTGTGGATGGTTGTGGGTGGCGAATGAGGGTCGGGCTAGGTGACGTTCGGCGACGAGGAGGCGGGCTCGGCCGGTGGTGGTCGCGGCTGCTGTCGATGGTTGTGGATGGCGAATGAGGGGCGGCCTAAGTGACGTTCGGCGACGAGGAGGCGGGCTCGGCCGGTGGTGGTCGCGCGGCTGCTGTCGATGGTTGTCGGTGGCGAATGGTAGCCTTGCTGGGTGAATGGAGGCTGGCGCAGATTAGGTTAGGGGAAAGGGGAGCTGAGCTCAGATTGAGATTAGGGTTAGTGGTAGTGGGTTAGGTTTGTTTCGGCGCTATGCGTTTGCCTTTTCTTTTTTTTTTTTTTTTAAAGCCGAAACGACGTCGTTTTGGCCTGAAGCTGCAAACCACTAAACCGCCAAAAAATCGGACGGTTCTTCCGGTTCGCCGGTTAACCGCCGGTTCGACCGGTTTTTTCATTGATTTTTTGCCAGGCGGTTTTCTATGTCACCCGGACCGGATAGGCCACCGGTTCCCGGTTATTCCGGTTGAACCGGCCAAGGGGTTTAGACAACAAGAAGGTCTAGACTATTTTGATACCTACACACCTGTAGAAAGAATGACTTCTATTAGACTCTTATAGCATTAGCATCCATACATAAGCTTCATATACATCAAATGGATGTTAAAACAGCTTTTCTAAATGGAGATCTTAATGAAGAAATTTATATGGAGCAACCAGAAGGCTATGTGCTACTCGAAAATGAAAAGAAAGTTTGTAAATTAATTAAGTCTTTGTATGGGTTAAAACAAGCGCCTAAACAATGGCATGAGAAGTTTGATTCAGTGGTGTTATCAAATGGCTTCTCACATAATAGTGCGGATAAATGTATTTACTCAAAATTTACTAAAGATTATGGAGTAATTATTTGTTTATATGTTGATGATATGTTAATCATCGGAACAAATTTAGAAGGAATTCGTATAACGAAGAAGTATCTAACTTCTAATTCAAGATGAAGGATTTGAATGAAGTTGATACAATATTAGGCATAAAGGTGTATAAGAATGAAGTTGGCTTTACTTTAAGTCAATCTCATTATATCAAAAAGGTATTGAAAAAGTTTGATCATCTCACAATTAAAGAATCCAATACGCCGTATGATCCTAATCTTAAATTAGAAGGAAACATGGGAAGACCTATAGCACAATTAGAATATGCTAGTGCTATAGGAAGTTTAATGTATGCAATGCATTGTACTAGACCTGATATAACATTTGGTGTGTGAAAATTATCAAGGTTTACAGAAAGCCTAGCAATCAACATTGGAAAGTTATAACAAGAGTTTTTGGTTATCTCAAGAAAACCATAAACTTGGCATTACATTATAGTGATTATCCCGTAGTTTTAGAAGGTTATTCCGACGCAAGTTAGATTACAAATTTTAGTGACAACAAATCCACTTCAGGATGGATTTTCACCATAGGTGGTGGAGCAATAAGTTGGACCTCAAAGAAACAAACATGTATTACACATTCTACTATGGAGGCTGAGTTTGTAGCTTTATCAGCCGCAGGGAAAGAAGCGGAATGGTTAAGAAATTTGTTATATGATATAAAGCTGTGGCCACAGCAGGCGACAACCATTTCAATCTTCTATGATAGTGAATCAACCATGTCTCGAGCATATAATAAGGTTTATAATGAAAGTCTAGACATATAAGTTTGAGACATAAGTTTGTGAGGCAACTAATAGATGATGGTGTAATTACCATCACTTATGTAAGATCTCAAGGAAATTTAGCAGACCCTTTGACTAAAGGTTTGTCAAGGGATAAAATTAAAGAGAATACTGCTAAAATGGGATTAAAACCTATTATTGCTAAATGATGGGAACCCAACCTTATTCTAGTAGACCACTAGTTTCAAGGTTTAATGGGTAATAACAAGTTATTTAGCAATTGGAGCACTAAGATATAGGATTTAGTACTATTTACAATAAATTAGGAGGGTGAGTTTAAACTCTTAATGGACTGATAATATTATCTATCAAAAGATTCTACCTATATGAATATAAGAGTGGTGCCGCTCTAATCAAGAATTTTAGAGTTTTATTCTCGTAAATATTCATGAAACAATGATGAGCACAAGGCCATATAAGTGCTTAAAATTGTAAACTCTTGAACTTGGAGGGTATAAGTAATGTGTGTAATTTTTGGTACTAGCATATGGAGTATAGGTTTAATCGATTAGACACATATTACTTCGTTAGAACTTTAAAATTTACACCAAAAGAGTGTTTAATCTTAGTGACACATTCTTTATGCATATACTTGTATGCCATTTAAATTTTGTAAATAGTGGGGGATTGAATGGTATTTACAAATTTGATTAATTAATATTATTAATATTATTGATATTATTATTAATATTATTATTAATATTAATAAACGGTTACTAACCGTTTAGTACCATTTGGTTGAAGGGACACAACCTTTTAAGGATTGTGTATGTTCAAAACATTGTGTCTATTGGCTAAAGGGACACAACTCTTTAAAAATTGTGTATGTTCAAAACATTGTATCTATTAGCAATAGAAAAGACACAACCATTTGTATACGTAACTAATCATAATTGTTACGTGCAATATGTATAAATAAGTCCTTGTTCACTATTTCAGAAACACAAGTACTAAGTGTACATTTTAATCAACTATTAAGAGATTTTTTTGTTCAAGAGAGTTGAGAATTTCTTACTATTGCTAATTAAGAAATTCTTAGGTTTCATTGTATCCTAGGAGAGTATTGTCATCAACCCTATAGCAACTAAGTATGGGGACAAATATATATCTAAAGAAAGCGATCTAATCGTGCCTTGAAACCACTACACAAATATAAGATTTTGTCATCTTCTCACACTAATATACCCAACACAGCATACATAATATATAAGGTCCCGAGAAAGCCAGAGGTGATCCTAGAACTCTGACTCTCAGATATAAAGCTTAGAGTTAAAGTTTAAAATCTTAATACAAGGTGAGCTATCTAAGGTTCCTAAGTCTAACTCAATTCTACTTATTTCCTCAGCTTCTCGCCTTCCTCCAATCCTCCAAAACTTCGGTACACAGACAAACAATACAGACAAAGCAAACACAAGTAGGATACATATATGGTAGGTAGCAAATATAGCAGTAAGCATAATAATTACATAGGCAAGCCCAATTAATGCATAATCAAACAAAACACACATATGCATATGATATATGGCTGTCTTATGGCTGATAAGTCTCATCTATTGGTTATAAAGCCAACCCAACATGTCCAGTAGCTAACCCTGGACAGTCCCTCGTGCGCTCATCCCCAAGAGTCCATGCATAACTTTTTCTCAATCATAATCAAATTCAGCTCATTGGGGGAATTTTCGAGGAGTTAAAGTGCCCGACCACTTCTTGCGACGTAGGGTCAACAGAGTATCGAGTCTCGACCTGGAGCAAGTGGTGGCAAGCCACTGTATCTACCTAGGAAAACTCGTATCTCAGATAATAAGAAGTGCACAAGTCAATATATCATTCATACTCATTCATTCAATATCATTGTAGTCAATATTCATCAATTATATAACATTTTTCGCACTTCTCAATCATAATTCATCATATCTCAAATTTTCTTCACTTCCAAGTTACCACCATTTCATAGTTCAGCCCCCTTCACTATCATTACAACTAAGTTTTAGCCTTTTAGGGTCTTGGAGAGTAAAAATAGAGGTTTAGAATAATGTTGCTGAAAAACATGGTCCTGCGTATGCATGTAACTCGTGCGCACGCGGGACATTAAAACAGAATAAAGTACCCGCGTCGCGTGCGAGTGTCCGCATACGCAACCCCTTACATTTACATTCTCACGTATGCATACACCCTCTCGCATACGCGGGACATCAAAACAGAATAAAATGCCCGTGTCGAGTGTGTACTCGCGTACGTGAGTTCTGCAGAATGGCTAAAAATTGTTAAGTGCCACAGAATCTACCTTTACACGCCAAACTTTCGACGCGCATAACTTTTCCATTAGAAATCATTTTTAGTCCGTTCTTCAAACGGCGTAAACTTCACGGACCCAATTTTCATTTTTGGGGATTCGTAGGCCGAGTTATGGCTTGCCGAAATTTGGTCAAAAATAAGTTTTTCTCAACAAATCTCAAACCTCTATTTTTACCAATTTCATAGCTCAAAACCAACACTCCAAGCTTTTAAACAGCATTAAAATATACCAAACCACATCCCAATACTGACATTCATTTCATAGCACCCCAATATATAACTTCAACAAGTTTAACCTCAATAATTCACATTCAATACAACCTTATACTCAATCATCAATATATCATTCTTGTTCATTAAAATCACCATTTTATCAACCATCCACCACATTCATATCATTCACCAACCTATCGAATATCCACATCAAATTAACACATATTACATTTACTAAAATCACTAAATATGCACCAAACACACAATTCAACCTATCCTAAGTTGTCTAACCTAAATTTTCACAAAACATTATATATTACATACGAGAAACCAAAATCATACTTTGGCCAATTTTTCTCTAAAACAGAGACACCTCAAATTGGAACTAAAACTCAGCCTCCAAAGTTCCCAACCTCCAAGATTTCAGCACTCAAGGTTAAACCAAGCTTTCAACCTCCACAATTGTGTTCCAAAATCACATATACGCTTCCTAATACATATTATTATATCCATATATAAAATTTAAATACTCAACCACAAATAATCAAGGAATTTACTAGGGTTTGAGAATTCTTACCTTACCCAAGCCTCAATTGAACAAAACCCGCTAATCCTTCAAAAGCTTAATTTGAGCCTAAACACCAAGACATCAAATTTCAATAACCAAACTCTCAAATTTTCGAAAATTAGGGGGATGAGAAACTAAGATGAAAACAAGGTTCTTTACCGAAATTAGTTACCAGGCTTTGTAGAGCTCGATGCGGTGAATACGTGGCCACAGACGGTGCGGTGATCGGAACTCGGAGTTGAGAGTTATATGGATTTGAATTTAATTCAAGGGTTTGTAACTTGGGAGTGTTCTTCCCCCTTTTGCTGAGCGTTTCAGCGTTTCTCATATGAAGAGGAAGGCAAATGAGCTAAAGCTCATATGCATAAGTGGATTGGTTGGGCCCGCTTCGACCAGTTCGGCTCGTCCGACCCAATTTTGGGTCAAAATCTTTAAAATTAGTGTCAAAATTCATATTTTACTTAATTCTACCACATTAAACTATAAAATTTAATTTTCTCATTTTTTAATTAATTAATTTATTAGCTAATTATTCACTAATTACGTGGAGTTTACAGTGGCAGTAGAATCCGCCATTGATGAAGGAAGGAAGAAGGAAGAAGGAAGAAGAAAAAGAAAAAGAGATAGAGAAGGAATTTTTAGTCCCGGCAATCTTTTGGAGGTGACACTGGCACTGTTACCTAACACGTCAGTGGGCAACCATTTGTCATTTAATAGCAGGGGCCGATTTGTCCATTTTCCTTAATGGGTGGGAATCTGGTTGAAGTTTAAGAATGATTAAGGTGCACTATGTCTCACGAAAAAAAGATCAAGGGGCGAATAGGGTATTTACTCTTTTAAGTATTGATATCATGCAAATATTATGACATAATTCTGCAGCATTTTATTCGATTTTTTGCCAATTAAAAGTTTTTACTGATAAAAACTTTTATTATAAGTGGTTTTATGACGCTCTTTTTAAAGCATTAACTCTATTGTACAATTAATTTTAAAATATTAGTCTCATAAAACTCATAACACATATCACATAAATTAAATTAAATGTTAAATGCAAAAGAAATAGGTGTAATAATCTATTGGTCTCTAAAATTTTATTAGATTTACAATTAGGTCATTATATTTTTTTGAGTAAACTAACATTTTTACCTACGAAAGTTAAAAACGCTGATATATCTACTCATAGAAAACAGAAATTATCATTTGTATCCATAAAAAATGGACTTTTACAGGTAAAATTATCCAAACCCTAAAAATTAAATAAATTTTCCAAACTACCATTCTCTCCACTACTACTACCATCGTCTCTCCCCCCTCTCTCTCTCTCAATGTTTTTAGCGACCCCAATCCCAACATCGACCACATCGCCGCTCAGTACCACCGCCTTGCCTTCCTCCTCAGCTGTCACCCTAACCCCTTCGCCAAACACTCCCTCGTTGGTGTTGGTCGCGACTTAACAACACCAGCACCACCATCACCAGCATAATCATCTAACACAAGCTCAACCTCTGTCTATGCCGAAAAGAAACCCTAGATCTAAGGATGATGCGAGTAGTGTGAGCGATCTGTTGGGATGAGTAAACCATCACTACCGTTAATCTCATCATCCTTGCCATCTTCCATCACCATCAAGCTTAACCGTCTGGTCTCGGAATTCAATACCCTAACGGAACCCATGGAGCGCATGAAGAGACTTCTGCATTATACATCTTTGCTTACACCATTGGGCGATTCGGATCGGGTTCAGAGAACCGCATTTCAGGCTACTCAACGCAGGTATGGGTTGTTTCTGCCATGGATAATGGTGACAAGATGTGGTTTTGTGCTGACAACGACTTAAAGATTTTGAAAGAATTTTGTTGCTGAATTTGAAGAATGAAACAATAGAGGAGGCGGCGACAGGGTTGTAGTTTCGAAAGGGGAGGAAGGCGAGGGGAAGCAGAGCCTGTGGTTGAGATCGGGGTCGAAGAGCACTATAAAAAAAGGTTAAAATGGTGGTTTTTTTTTTAAATTACGGTGGTTGCAACCGCCATTTTTACCAAAAACGGCGCTCCCAAGAAACGCCGGTATTCTGGCCGCCATTCTGGTTATTACGGCGGTTTTCAAAAAATCGCTACAATTACCTGTGAATAATATGACAGTTATTTGACGGTTAAAATGGCAATTTCTGACTGCCATTATTTCCACATAAAATGACAGTTTTTAAGTTTTTTAAAATGGCGGTTATAACCGCCGTTTTTATCAGGATATAGTGGCATCATTTTTGTTTAAAATGGCAGTTTCTAACTGCCGTTTTTACCGAGATATAATTGCATATTTTCTGTTTAAAATGGCGATTTTTAACCGCCATTTTTACCAGGATATAATGGCATCGTTTTCATTTAAAATGGCAGTTTCTAACCGCCATTTTTACCAGGATATAATTGCATCGTTTTCATTTAAAATGGGGGTTTCTAACCGCCGTTTGTACCTAATTATGATGACAATTTTATGCTTTTTAAAATAAGATTGAAACAACCTATGTGAAGTGATATTTTCGGAACTCAAACTTTAAAATCTCGTAATAACCAAAAGGCATAGCCATAAATCAAACATCATAAGATAATTTTTAGTTCATACATGATCCAAAAGTCATAATCCAAAAAACAAAGTATCAAAGTAATATTTTTCAATAATACGTCTTAACATATAATGTTTAATACATAAAATCTTTATCATGCAAGGTCATGCTTCCGTGTTGCTCGCTCCAAAAGACCTACTTCCTAACTCTTTTGGTGATGAAATCTCACTCTCCAGAAGACCATCTACAAATAAATGAGGACTTAACAAAATTTTATATGATTAATTCTTCTATAACCAAGAAAGTGAGAAACTGTAATCCAATATAAGAGGATGCAAAAAATGTGCTATGTACAAATGATACTGTGAATGATAAATTTGGTAGCAGCCTCTAAACAAAATCTTTTTTTTTTTTTCTTAATTTCTTAGAAATAATATCTTTACTAAGATTACTAGTTAATCTTTTCATTATTTTTGTAGATAACTAGTGAAGTAAATGCCTACTTTGGCTAGAAACTAGTCATGAAATGAACCCTTACAAATTATAATTTACAACCAAAATTTTCTCACAAGTGGATGGTTTATATCTGCCTCAAAGTTGTTCCTGTAACTTCACCCTCTAGCAACCTGAAGGATTAAAAATAGTCTGTCAATGTAATCTTTATATATGTATCTAAAAATAATTGATACATCAATGGCAAGCAAAGTAAACCAGATTTAATATAATTTACCACAAATATCATAGAAATGGTCCATCAAATAAAAAATCCAACTAAAAGCATTTTAATTCCTAGTCCTTCAGAAAGTTTCTGACTTAAGACTATTGATGAATCCCCATCAGTTTGATGAATTTTAATTCAGATATAGTGGCAATAAAGCAGAGACATGCAAATAAAGCACTCACAAAAATTATACTCTGACTATAGTAGTGGAACTAACCTCAACTTAAGGTGACTCTATTAACTTGAAATTGACTTTAAATTGTGCTGCATTTTGGAGGTATTGCATCGTTCAGGAGAGCCAGGATGAGCAGAGACACACTCAAGCCCAGGAAACACCTCAGGCACCTCCTCTAGATCTAATAACGCCAAATGTTTAAATTCTTTTCGAATAACTGTGTTGCATTTTTCGTTACTGTGAATGATACTGATAGAATTCTTTTCAAATAATATAGAAACAACTTAATAAAAGTAAGCAATAGAAGATCTGAGATCAGAGAGAGAGAGAGAGAGAGAGAGAGAGAGAGAGAGAGAGAGAGAGAGAGAGAGAGAGAGGGGAGGAGGGGGTAAAGTTACGAAAATAACCTCGCCGGCTTTGCAAGCAGTGTCGATGACAGATGCGAGGAAGGAAGATCCAAGATTCGAAAGAAGATCTGAGATCGTTAACCGGTTGAACAGTATCACCCCAACCGGTCCTCTGTAATCGGTGTTAATCACCCGCGCACCAACGTCAATTGAATGCTTCAATGCAAGACCTGATCGCCGAACAGCAGAGAAACAAAAACCCCCAAAAATCAGCACCAAAAACAATTTTGAAACCGTAACCCGAACAAAAACGAAAAAATCGGTAATTTAATCACCAATGTAGGCATAGGTGCCTTCTGGAATCGAAATGCTGAGGTCAGTAGCCACCAGAGCCTTGCCTCTCGCCGGAATCTTCGTCTCCACAGCACTAACAAAAAACAAAATAAAACAGAATTTCGATTTCGGTTTTGGCTTCTCTAACAGAGTAACTGTTTTAGTTTAACTTAAGAGGGAGAGGTACCTGGAGATATCGTAACCGGAGGAGAGAGGAGAAGCCCTAGAGGAAAGAACGGCGTTGTCGGAGAGCTTTTTTACACGGAGGAGACGAAGGAGAGATAGAAGGGAGATCGAGAGCGTCGTATATGTGTTTCGTTCAATGAGTTAGGGATTGCAATTTTTTTATTTTATATATGTGTGAAAATGGCGGTTCAAAACCGCCATAATCACCAGAACCGCCGCCATATACAAAGCCAATTACGACAGCAACAAAACATGCCATAATGTCTAGATATTACGGCGGTTCTTTAAAACCGCCTTAATATCAATGCCATTTTAAACCCCTTTTTTTGTAGTGGGGGTGGAGGGAGGAGGAAGGGTGGCAATGGCAGTGGTGGTGATGGTAATAGAGACAGTGATGATGGTAGTTGGGGAAAAGGGTGGTGGTAGAATTTGGGATTGGAGTTGCTGAGAATATTTATAGAGAGAGAGAGAGGAGAGATTATGGTAGTAGTAGTAGTGGTGGAGAGAATGGTAGTTTAAAAATTTTATTTAGTTTTTTAGGGTTTAGATACTTTTGTCGGCAAAAACCCATTTTTATTGGTATAAATAGTAATTTCCATCTTCTATGAATAGATATATCGGCGTTTTCAATTTTTGTGGGTAGAAAATAGAAATAGTAGTTTACTCAATTTTTTTTTAATTGGATATTTACACTGTTTTTAATTTTTTAATTAGGTCTTTGTTATTATAAAAAATATTAGAGTTAACGGAATATTTATTCGCAAATTAAAGGTATCAACAAAAATATAATTAGATCTTTGATCATAAATTTTTTGAGTGGAATATTATGTTAATTTTAACATTTTTAATATAAAAAATTTAATTAAAAAATATAAAAATTTAATTATAAAATTAATGAACCATAATAACTAATAGAGTAATTAAATCAAAGAAATCTCTAATTAATCAAGCTGGATTAAGGAGAGAAGTGAGCACGTTGATATGAGTGATGACGCCCTAAGCTTCATCATTCATAATCCATCTGTCTTCTTTTCTGTCCATTGTACATACTCTCCACCCTTTCCATCATCTTTATTCCTTTGACTATTTTCTGTCAGCTATGATTTGATTTCTTCTTTTTATTTTTTTTAATTACATATTTACATGTAAAAATTAATATAAAAAATTTAACTAACTAAGTTGATCAAACTCGATTGGAATATCACAAAATTATAAATAAATATTTCTTGAAATTAGATAATGTCAAAAATGTAACATTTTTTAATTTAGAAACACATACCTTAAAATTTTCCGCTTAAATGATGATGTTATACATTTTATTTTATTCTATTTAATTTTATAAACGGCTTTTTTTAGAGAATTGATTTTGTTAGTTAACAAAATTATGGATAAACAAAGGTTAAGGATTTGATTTGTTTTTGTAGAAAGAAAAAAAAAAGAAATTATAAAGAAATTGAAAAATATTAATTAATTATTAGCTTTCTAAGTTTTTCTTTTTAAGGATATAAAAAAAAGTATAAGTACAATAATAGATGGAAAAGTCTAGGGGCCAGCAATCTTATCAAATTGTGGCCAGCATGTAACCAACAAAGAAGAGTGAACCATTGGATGAAATCTCACACTATTAAAAATCTCATTGATGGCTATTTGATGGTTATAAATTCCAAAAATTGCTGGCTCCTAACATTCTTTATAATAGATTTTGTAATGACCATAATTTTTAAATAAAAAAAAATATTTTATGTATAAATATATGTATTTATAAATAAATTAAATATATAATTTATTTTTAATATATATTTTATATTAATGAATAATTATAATATATATTTAACATAATTATTTTTGATATGATTGAGAGCGAATAAATGAGTATAGTAAAAAATCGAATCTGGTACTTTTAGGTTCCTTATACATAACACTTAACTACTAAAATATGATTAATTTTGTGCTTTTATATTATATAAAATATAAACATATATCTGTATATAAAAATGAGACTTAAATTATCACATAATACGACAGGATATATATATAATTAATGTGACTTTACATTGAAGAGTTTCTCTGTAATTTACCTTATGGCTTATATATTTGATAGTTCAATGTTCGTATTGTTATTAAGTAATTCCTTTTATTTTATTTTTTCTTTTTCCGAAAAACTATAGTATGGCCAGCTCATGAGTGTGATGGAGCTTTTTTCATGTAAGTGGCTATAAAAATTAACTCTTCACCTGCCTCCAACTTCTTCTCTTTAAACGTATCGTGCACACAACACCATCACATCTCAATAAACTAGAAAAAAAGAAAAACTAAGTGATACCTTAGCTTCTACAAGAGTGTTCCATAACCACATTTTAGGGTTATTGTTCTTCTTCATCATCATTGTTGCAAGATACAACAAGAGAATAATAGAATAGAATAGTATACTTATGATGAGTAACAACAACATCATTAGCAACAACAACATTGGTGAAAGAGGAGGAGGGCAATTTGGGGACACCACTCTCACCAAGGTGTTTGTTGGAGGTTTGGCATGGGAGACTCCTAAAGAGGCACTTAGACAACACTTTGAGAAGTACGGCGAAATCCTCGAAGCCGTCATCATCTCCGACAAGCTCACCGGCAGATCCAAAGGCTATGGCTTTGTAAGCATATCCACGTATCTATGTTTCAATAAAATTGACTAAACTGTTTAACATAATATGCAGCCGCATTAGTTAATTAAAAATTCGAATGTAGTTGTCTTTATGTAAAATTTATATCTAATTAAATTATTATCTAATAGTTTCTAATTATCTATGAATAAAGATAGTAACCATTGTGTCTAATTTGAAATGAAATGAAGGTGACATTCAAGGAGGCAGAGGCCGCAAAGAAGGCATGCGAGGAGCAAGCAAGTTTGGTTATCAATGGACGCAAAGCTAACTGTAATCTTGCTTCCCTTGGAGCTCGTCGCCCTAGGTCTAATAATTCTTCACCACCCCCACAACCAAAAGGTAAATATTATGGGAAAAATTTCAAGTGTACCGAGAATACTGGTGTTTCAGTTATTTTAACCATTGATATTAATTAATATATATTATATATTTTTTATAATTCAAATCAACGGTTAAAACAATTAGAACACTGGTGTTCTCGATACACTTGAAACTCTTCCAATACCATAATCTAACCATTTTTAATTTATTCTACATGTTTATTAACTTTGTCTTTTTTGGATTTTAAAAAAAAGAAATAGTGTTATATTTTATAAAATTTAAATGTACAAGTATTCTCAAATAAGATCGTCTAATTTAATATATGCAATTTACTAAGAATTATAAATTTATTAATGTATACATATATACATTGCATGCACCGTCACATTTTCATTTGACATTAATTAGGTTGAAAATCATGTTACTACAATGTAAAATATTCTAAATTTATTTTATTTTGTATTTTTAATTATTATTAGAATAATTGAATAATTTAAAATATAATAAAATTGTAATTATAAATATTAAAGGTATAAAATTACAGATATTAAATTAAATAAAATAATTTTAAATTATTATCTCTTTAATATTACTGTTTAATTATTTGTGCTATGACAAGATTTTTTGTTATCAAAATAAGATTATGTATGGGGAGGTGTAATTTATGATCATTGTAATGATGATCGCAATTAAGGTGCAGAAGGATCCAACGGTGGAGGAGGAAGGAACAACGGATCAAGCACTCCATCAGGTAATCACGTGCAGTGGTATTATCCTGTGGGTGCACCTCCATCGCCATACCACCACCATCATCATCATCCGACCGTTCCTTTTTATGGGTAATATTAATGTTTCCTAATAGTTCCTCTTCCTTAATTTTTCTTCATATGGTTTCGATATTATCTAAGTTTTTTTTTTTAATATTTTTTTTTCAGGTACCCTACTACTCCTACCTACATTGCAACTGACATGATGAATTACAATTACAATCAGGTAAGACATTAATTAATCTGGTTCGGTTTATTTATTGGGTGACATCTTATATTAATTGTAAATATAATTATAGATACATTATAAGAAAGGATTGCTTGGCGAATGTGGCAATACAAATTAAATTTGTTTATTATTATTAGCATGTTGTGTACCCCTCTAACATGGGTTAGGACCATTCATAGCTTTGCACATTAGAACTCCACATGGAAAGAGAATCAGTTTTAAGGTGTTAAAAAAAATTAAAACATATTAGCAATACTTAATCTCTTTAATTAATACGGTCATGGTATCATCGTTTCTAAAAGTTTAATTAATGAGAACAACTAGGGAACCAAAAGCATATCAGCCAAAAATCAGCTAAAATGTGTTTGGGTTCCATGAAAAATCGAATTTTGGTTTGTGTTCCGTGATCTCAGGAGCAGTTTTCAAACATATTATTCAAAAAGTAATTTTAATTAAACGATTTTGTTTACTTTTTGGCTGGTCACATTTTGGTTCCATATACTTTTCCTTAATTAAATTGTCAAATACATACACATAAATAATCATAAGTCTAAAATTTATTTTATTAATTTATTTCCAACTTAGTATTAAGTTAATTTGGTAAATAGACAGTTATTATGAAAAAAAAAACACTTTAATTTTTCAAAATTAATGGTAATAAATTAATATTTTTGTGCGGTGCACAGAAAATGGGCTACGGTGGGGCCTACATGAGTGGTGCCCACTTGTCTCATGTGTACCCGAGGCATGCTATGGTGGGTGCGAACACACTGATGCCAATGTACCCTCTGTATCACTATCACCATCCAACGGAGACAATGGGCGTCCCTGCTCACTACTACCATCCAACAGTGACTACTGGACACTACGCTGCTGCACTGCCAGCTGGCATCGTATCCAAGCCCGCATCCATGACTCCTCATACAGGTGCGTCACATGGTAACACGTTCACCTCAGTCAATCATCTCTGCTTTTGGTCAAAAAACACAAAATTAACAGTGTGTCATGCACGTGGCCAACTGATCCCTAGGGAAAGAGGAAAGTCCTATAACAATTTTTTTTACCCAAAAAAAAAAAAAAGGTTAAACATGAGTTAACGGAAATTTTATTACTTTACCAAACACATTTATCAATTATTTATCATCTATATATTAATATATAATATAGATTAAGAGTTATTTGAAGTACATATTTTTTTAAAGGTAAATTATTATATGGTAAAAATATAAGTTTATAATTTTTTTTTATAGGATAATAGTATTTAAGAAAATTAGGATTCACATTTTAAACAATAATAATATAATAAAAAATAATTAAAAAAAATTTATATCCTCTCTTTATACAATCAATCTATATAGTAGAATGTCTCTTTCTTAAAATGCTCTTTATCATATACATATTATTTTGAATATTTAAAACAAAAGACTTTTTAGTTTGAATGTAAGATATTTATCATTTGGACTAATTTCACAGTTAGCGTTATTTACATATTTAATAAATAAAATGGTAGATAATGTGCTTATTATTAATACACATAATTATAAATTTAGTATTTACTATCAAAGTTAAGTTTAATAAATGTTAGTTTGCAATAATATATATAGTTATGAATAAGGCAATAGAGTATATTTACAATAAGAAATTCTATTTGATAACTCATCCAGCTTGTATTTTGGATAATAATAATAATAATAATAATAATAATAATAATAATAATAATAATAATAATAATAATAATAATAATAATAATGAAAAAAAAAACCCAATTCCTAATGTTTTAATTAGTTTATAATTGAAAATTATGAAAATAATGTATTAAAAGGTTAATAAAATAATTAATTTTAAACAGATTTTTCAGTGGATAAAAGTATGACATAATATATGTCAAGATATCATCAATCTAGTTTATGATGATTATAGCTGTGTATGTGACATTTATATTTAATTTATATAATTCTAAAGTGTCAATTACTACATATAAAAGCTTGCATGCAATGCAATTAACTAGAGCATTGCTTTGAAGTTAAGATTATTGGTCTGGGTTTATCTTATTTTAATTTAATTTTTTTTAATGAAAGAATGAAATTAAAAGTTTGTATATTAAAAAGAGAAACACAAATTGGTGTTGAATAATAATAGGTACAGTTGGAAGTGTTGATTGCTTTAAAGCAGTTGTCTGAGAAGATTAGCTGTCCAAAGATTTGAAGAACAGAGACACAGCAAAGGAAGATGCATCATGCATGGTTGGTGGCCACTCCCACACAGAGCAACATTATTATTATCTGATCTGTATTATTGTGGCTCAAAAACCTTTTCTTTATTATTATTATTATTATTTAATTTTTATATTGTTTCATTAAAAATAATTGTTAATCTTATTAATTAATTATTAGGGTGTTTGATCATTGATATGAGATTCTTTCATTCTCTTTAATTTCTACTCTAACCTCTCATCATCAGCATGTATGTTGTCAACAAATTACATTGATGAATTGAAATGAATTTTTTTCACTAGCTAGATAGAAGAATTATTTATAGTTGTGATTATTCTATATATGTTTGATTACCCCCTGCCTCATCAAAAGGATGTTGTTTAGTTTATCTTATCTTTAGTGGACATTGCTATGGGATAATGTTTGCAAATTATTGATAATATTGAATTAAATTATTATTTGTACTCATATATAACATTATTATTTTATTAAAATTTAATTATTCTATTAGTTTCTATAATTTTATTAAATTTATAATTAAGTTTTTATAGTTTAAAAATAGTTTAATTATTTTGTTAGTATTTATAATTTTACTAAATTTTTAATTAATTACAGATTTAATTACTCGTTGGTCTCTATAGACTATAGTTTTATTAAATTTGTAATTAAATCTTTATACTTTTTTTTTCTTTAATTAGATCTCTACATGCTTTTAATTTTATAATTAGTTTTTTTTGTGTCGAAAACGTTAAAATTAATAGAAAAAAAATAAATATAGAGTATTTGCTTTTAAAATATTTTATAATTCATCCAATATCAAATTAAAAAAAAATACATTTTAACACATAAATAGTTAGAAATAATCTAATTAAAAATTTTTATTTGATATAAAAACTCAATTACAAATTTTTAACTTATAAAGACTTAATTAAAATTTTGACAAATTATAAAGTCAAACAAAATAATTAAGTTTTTCTTTTTTTTTTTGTTAAAAAAATTAGAATCACTATTTAGTGAAAATGAGTATTTTGGAAAGGGCAATCTAAGAAACTAAGGGCATGTTTAGTTTGCATTTTTATTTTTAATGTTTTCTATTTTTTGGATTTTGTGAAGGAAAAAGTGAAAACAATAAAATTCTGATTTCTATTTTCATATCCTGTTTTCACCTTTTTTTTTTACAAAACAAAAAATAAAAAATACTGAAAATAAAAACACAAACTAAACACCCTAAAATTAACATCAAAACCACTTTATATCCCTTTCTAATGTCATCTAAGTGAAAAGATTTCAAGTACCACTACACTATAACATTCTAATAATTTAAAATGTGATACTTTTTCAAGGTGATAATTTAAATTACCAATAATTTTACGGATAAAAAAAATATATACTAAACATTCAGCAGAAATAGAAGGGCAAAAAGAGTTGAATTAATAATTTTTCTTTTTTCCTTGACTTCTTTTCCACTCAGTATATATATATGATGAGATGAAAGACCAGACATTATGAGCATGCATATTGACAAAGAGAGAGTACTAAATCCAGGTTGTGAATGAGTCCATGAGAAGAGTGTAATAATTATGAAATGTGAACAATTAATCGAGTTAATTTGTCCTAAGAATCTTTCTTTTGTGGTCCACCATGTGAAACTCTGGAGTCATCAAATCTTTGAGGCACACTCAATTTGTTTTAAAATAAAGATCAGTGCTATAAGGAAACTCGTTAATAGAACATCATAAGAAAAAAAAATCTTAAAAGGTTATCGGTTTTATGTATATATATATATATATATATATATAATTATATATATATATATATATATATATATACCACTACACTAGTGCTACGGTTTAAGAAAAATAAGTTATTTTGAGATTCTTATACTCTTATGAGGAGGAAAATGAACAGGTCAAGACCTATGTTTTTTACATAATAAAAAATTAAAATAATTAATATGTAGTAGAATAGATCAAAATTTATTTATTTATATATTTTTGAACTTAAGATCATTTTTTTTTTGAAAGAAATTAAAATAGTCTTTTTCTTTTTTTTTTTTTTTTTTTTTTTGGTCAGAACAAAATTGTCTTAAAAAAGACATACAAGTTCTTGTAGTTTTGTTTGATTCAACAAAACTGACATATTGAAATTTTGATCTGATTGGCCAACTTAATGGGCCTGAATATAATCAAATTTGAGGCATATCTAGGTTGGGTTAAACTATAGTGCCCACTCACCAAAAACAAAATATGTATGCCCCAATTTTTTTTCAGACTACACTTGTTTTTTATATGAGCTAACCAAAAAGAAAACAAATGGGGAATTAGCTTCAAACAAATTGCTCCAACTATATATCAAGATAAAAAAAAGCGCCAACTATCTTCTAGGCTGGATCTTGCTCGAGGATAGGGGTGGAAAAAGGTCAGGCGGCCTGTTAGGGGCCTGCAATCTGGCCTGTGTTTAGCCTAGCATAGCTTAACTTGTTATAAAATAGGCACAGACTCAAACTCTTGTAAAAGGTTTAACATGTTAATAGGCCAGGTCCAAACTCACTAATTAGCCTTATTGGCCTGTCAAGCCTGCCTGAGCTTGTTAACATATAATTAAATATATCAATAATTTTTTTATTATTAATAAAATTATGAGACAATTTAAATTTATTATATTTTATTATAAATACTTTTATATAATTTAAATACTTTAAAATTTAAAAAATTCTTATAAATATTAAATATCATATATTACATATAAATATTTTTATTAAAAAATTATTTTTTTAAAATAATATTTTTATTTTTGTAAAAAAAAAAGTATCAGGCCTTTTAACAGGCTTCAGGCCAGCCAGGCTTAGTACTTTAAGAAAAGCTTATAGTAGGCTGCAGGCCAGACTCAAGCCAATTAACTACATAACAAGTCAGGTCTGTTAAAAACAAAGTCTGACCTAGTCTGGCCTGGCCTGTTTCTGTCCCTACTCGAGGGTGAAAACTTTGGGGCAATGGCAATTCATTTGCCTTGTAAGCAATTGCACCCAAGTTTAAAATTTAGTTAAAACTAAATAGTAGATAGAAAACCCTTAAAAATGTTGTGTGTGTGAGTATGAATGTGCATGTATTCGTGATGTTGTAATGTCTAGAGGGCTATTCAAGTCTTTCGACAAAAAGGAAAGATTGGATCTTGCTTTCAGAACCAATTTAAGTTAGTCAAATAATTAGCTTATCCATCCGTTTAAATAAGCTAAGTGTTGAAGATTCAAATCTTGTGTCTTATATATGCAATAACTTATTGGTCAGCGACAAATTTTTAAAATTAAATTCAAATCCACAAGTTTTGTGACCTGCAAGATTGAGAGATATCATGAAAAAAATCTTTATCTTCTTTTTCCAACACACTTTATTTGTTCTAGTTTAATTTTTAAGCATAGGTGCCATATATTTGCGGAGGCCACTCAGATAAACACGTCTAAAACGTCTTTTTTTAAAGATGTCTTTATGTTGTGTTTTAATTGGTTTTGGTATAATTTATTCGGTGTTCCTCATCACATATTATTAAATTCCTCAAAAGATTTTCTTTCCAAAAACAATAAAAAACATTTAATTTGGACTAAAACAAAAAAGGTAATAGATTAACTATTAGATTTTTTTAAAGATTATTTACATAAAAAAATATATCACATTCATCAATATATATATATATAAAAGCTCTTAAAAAAATTTATAAATAAAAAAATAATTAATTTTATTCGTATAATATATAAAATAATTACTATATTATTATTATATTATAGATTAAAATTTACTAATTTAAATTTTGTTTTTATTTTTAATATAAGCATTAGAAATAAATAATTTTTTTATAACAAGATATATTGTAATAAAATATATATAATATTAATTAGTTTTTAAAAAATTCTGAAAAGATGGTTTTTTCTAATAAAGTGTTATTAAAAAATTAACATTATAAAAACTAATTTCAACCAATATGATATAATATGATATAATAGGTTATTAAATATATTTAATACAAAACACATTGAATATAAATTTTTATTGAGTTTAAATTTTAAATAATTTTTAATTAAATTTTGAATATTTTTATTTTAAAGAGTTAGAATATTTTAACATCATTTTTTTCGTATCTTTTTAATTGAGTCTTTGATTTTTTAAATTATAAACCTTATTTATAATTAAGAGTAATGTTTTAACACCACCAATTAGTCACACATATAAAAATACAAGAACAATTCTATTGTCATAATTATAATCTAACTTTATAAGCAATACAATACAATAAAACTATATATAAGTAATATAACTAAATTTTACCTACATCTATAGTCACATTTCATAAATAATATAATTAAATTATATTTATGTTTATAATTAAAATATGAATAAAAATACAAAAAAGTATCAGGATGGTTAATTTTTTTCATTCATAATTTTTTATTATTTTTGTTGTGAAAAATTTAATTATTTTAATAATTAATTATTTTTTAAAAAAAGATAATTGAATAACACAAAAAAGTCTTATTAAGAGTAATTTATTTATATATGATTAAAAAATAATTAAATAATTATATACGGTAAAAAATTAATATTATTAAAAAATAAAAATAAAATTTATTTTAAAATAAAAAATAAAGTTTATTTAAAAATAAAATTAAAAATCATGGTTTTTTTTCTTTTTTCAAAAATTTATCTACGAGTAATTCTATAAATATTTTATGATGAATAAAAATATTAAACTCATACTAAAATTTATTCTAATAAAATTTATTTTTATTCTACTAAACATTAAATAAATTATTGAAAAGAATTTTGTTTCCTCCATTAGAGAAGAATGATAAACTTCCATACTTCTATTATGTTATGGCAATAATTTGGCTTGTTATTTTTTAATGTACATAATAATAATAATAATAATAATAATAATAATAATAATAATAATAATAATAATAATAAACAAGTATATCACAGTAAAAAAGAAAGCACGTCATCAAATAATTTATCATCCGAATTATATATGAATCAAATTGATAATATGAGAGCTAACACTACAAAAATCGACAACAAAGTTAGAGACTTACAAAACCTTTCTTAAGATCATAGAAAAAAAAAACGTTTATATTTGTGTGATATACAAAGCAATTATCATATTATTATTATTATTATTATTATTATTATTATTATTATTATTATATATATATATATATATATATATATATATATATATATATGAGCAAAAAAAGTCCAACTGTATGTTTTAAAGTAAATTTTTTTTTAATATTTGATTAAATGTTCTTGTATTTAGTACTTTTTTTTTGCACTTCCTCTTAGTTAAAAATATAATCATTATAATTTTTTAGTTATTATTGCTAGGGGTGTTTACAGATGGGATATGGCTGAAATTTCTATCCAATCCGCACTAAACTCATTAGATCAAATTCGATATTCGCACTTTTTATGTTTGGATCAGATATCAAATATATCCATAAAATAAAAAATATAAAAAATTTTTATTTTTATAAAAAAAAATCAATAATTTTTTTGTTTACTTTTTTAAACATATTTACTTCTATATGATTAGAGTGTGGATCCGATTCGATCCAATCCGATCATCTTACAGATCAGATCATATTCTCAAATTACAGATCAGATACGGATAAATACTGTGGATTTATATGGATATGATCTAATCTATGAACACCCCTAACTATTACTATAGGTTCATTGTTGCAAAAGAATGTTTCTTTTATTATAAACTATTATTAGATTTTAATTACCATTAAAACAAAAGTAACATCTACTTGCCACTTAGCCATTACACTTCTAAGTACTATATTTGACAAATACTAATTATATAGTATACATAAATATCTAATTTAATTTAATTTTTATTTTTTCTATTTTTAAAATTAATTATATTTTAATTATATACCATTATTAATATAAATATAAATTTCACTAAAAATTTATTAATTTACTTGATCTATTTTATTGCTAGTATTGTGATTAAGGTTATTTGTTTTGATGTTAATGTTAAAATCTACTGATATTATAGTTAGATGATAGGCTTTGTGAATTAATTATTTTTTTATTGTGTCAAAATAAGATACTATTGTAGTATTAAAATTTTATGGTTTTTTTATATTAGTTATTTTTAGAAGTTGAGACTTGATTCTTCAAAAAATGTTAGTGAAGATATGCATTTCAAATTTTAATTTTAAGTTTTTAACTATTTTATATTTTATATTTATGTGAGACCAGTTTTATCGGTTCAACCAGTGATTTATCAGTTGAACCAATAAATCAGTGAACCAGTAGCTTGATCGGTTCGATCACTGGTTCAGTTCTAACAATTATATTTCAATCTAATTTCAAAAATTTCGATTTACTCAATTTAATAGTTATGACTCACAATTGGTTCCTAATCAAGCAACAACAAATTATGTCTCCCAATTGGTTCCTAATCAGTTCTAACAATTATGTCTCCCAACTTAATAGTTATGACTCACATTGGTTCCTAATCTTATTTTTGTCACTGTCTCACAAAATCGTTAACGACATGCTGAAATGGACTAACGACTGCTACATTATACATTCTAGCGACTATTTGATGTGACAATTGAAATTTTTTTACCTTATTTTTTATTTTCAACTAAACACTTAAAACCCTAATATGAGTTACGGATACCTAAGTTAAAAAATCAAACTAAGTAAATTGAAATTTTAAAAATCAGATTAAAGCTCGAATATAACTTCAAAACAGAACTTTAACTTATGTAGTGATTAATTTAAATGAAAATCAAATAAATCAAAATTCAACATAATTTTTATCAATGTTTTTAAATTCGAAATTTCTATATCAAAATTAACTAGGATTTTTCTTTAAATTAAAAATTTAATGAAATAGTGACTTTAATTATCTTAACCAATGTCCTAATTAATTGCTTTTATGTCTTAAAAAAACCGTATATGAGAAGAAAATAATTAATTTGTCTACTTTAATAAATAGTTATTTTACTAAAATGAGAAACTATTTTTTTTAAATTTTTAAAAACTAATTAATATTATATATATTTTGTTACACTACATTTAATTATAAAAATTTTATTTATTT